>NC_092289.1:3256446-3288946 GCF_036320965.1 Panulirus ornatus | reverse complement strand
GTTCCCCAGACAGTAGGAGGAGGAGGAGGAGGAGGAGGAGGAAGAAGAGAGAGTCGCAGGAAGGGCTGGCCATGCAAGAGGACTGAATGCATTCAACCCCGGGTCCGCCCAGCAAGCCATGTCTTACGTACATACATGTGACACTGACGGTGTGGGGGCTCTGGGAGACGTGGCGCCCCATACAGACCCTCAGCCGACGCTGGCGAGGGATGAGGCACAGCGGTCGTATGCCGTCCTACTATATCATACATGTAGTCTTATACATGTCGTCGTACATGGGTGCAGAATAGCCGCGCGCACACACACACACACACACACACACACACACAGCACACATGCACACACACACAAAAAAAAACGTTGTATTTCAATTAAATGTGTTAATAACGCTGAACCAGACCGTTACCTCTGTACTCGCACCGGCCTGTGCGATAAATGAGACTAATAAACAAGAACCACAAACACTCACTGTATCATTAATTCTTCCTCGTAATACTTCCTGCATACTGCAAGACCATATATATGCTGCCAGCAGTAGCATACACTACTTCTAAATGTAATATATTCTAGTGTAACTATTATCCTGTACCTATATATATATATATATATATATATATATATATATTCTCGGTCGACCATCTTAAACTTCCCAGTCATGCGAAGAGAAATCTGAAATTCTTGGTGCACTGTGGCGCTCAAGTTAGCTCATGACAGATTTGAGTTCGACGGTCTCCCACGGGTGGTGTAGATCGTACACTGGCCTCACAGTCCCAGCCTGTACACCAGCTGGTGCAGGTTGTACACCCGCTCCCACCCCAGCCTGTATACCAGCTGGTGATGGCTGTATACAACCCTCCTACCCCAGCCTGTACACCAGATGGTGCAGGTTGTACATCCCCTCCCACCCCAGCCTGTATACCAGCCGGCGCACAATTCCCAGACCAGCTGCTGAACACCCCGAATGCACGAGGCATGAGCTAGCCCCGTGAACTGTGCTCAGTGTGGGGCAACCGGTTCTGTGGGGTGCAACCATAGACGGCGCGTCTCACCCTGACTCATGGGGAGCGTCTACCAAGCCCCACCTTACCTTACCTTACCTTACCTTACCTTACCTTTCCTCACGACGGGAAGGTAAAGTAAGGTATGGTAGTTGGTGAAGGCCCCGCCCCACCCTAACACCAATACACCCTTACCTTACCCTACTGGTTGTTGGTAAGGGGTCCCTCCCTCACACTAATACACCCTTGCCTTACCTTACTTAACCTCACCCCTCTGTGGTATGTGAAGGTAAGTCATACTCAACTGACTACGTCGACGTGTGCCCTTTTATGAACGCACACCGAACCATTATTCCAGGACCCAGAAAGACTTTCCTCCACTCCACCACGTCCACAGGTATTACCAGACGAATCATGGGCACCGAGTGAAATCCGTACGTGGGAACAGAGGTTGTACACCCGCACGTGGGAAATACTCGCTGAGGACGATCCTTATCCACTGAAAACACGGTCGAGGAAAACTGAGGAGGCGCCAGACGTCGACGCCACCAGTTCTTCGTGGGTGTAGAGCAGCGATCGCTGGGTCGACGCCACCAGTTCTTCGTGGGTGTGGAGCAGCGATCGCTGGGTCGACGCCACCAGTTCTTCGTGGGTGTGGAGCAGCGATCGCTGGGTCGACGCCACCAGTTCTTCGTGGGTGTGGAGCAGCGATCGCTGGGTCGACGCCACCAGTTCTTCGTGGGTGTGGAGCAGCGATCGCAGGGTCGACGCCACCAGTTCTTCGTGGGTGTGGAGCAGCGATCGCTGGGTCGACGCCACCAGTTCTTCGTGGGTGTGGAGCAGCGATCGCTGGGTCGACGCCACCAGTTCTTCGTGGGTGTGGAGCAGCAATCGCTGGGTCGACGCCACCAGTTCTTCGTGGGTGTGGAGCAGCGATCGCTGGGTCGACGCCACCAGTTCTTCGTGGGTGTGGAGCAGCGATCGCTGGGTAACATAAGGGTGTGTAGCAGCAGCGAGGCGGCTCCTTCCTCTGGCGTGGCTGCGTCTGATGCCACCCCACCGCCACCGTCTCCTGCGAAGGCCTGGATCCTCCACCTCACACTTCCAAGGTGACGGCCATGCCACGCTATACACAAGCCTCTTTTACACCAGCAAGACTCACGCTCACACACACCCAACATCACAGGCCTCCCTTTACCTGTTATCTTAAGTAAACATGAGAGGGAAGGAATTTGCACATTACAACAAGACTAAGAGAGGCTGTGTGTGTGTGTGTGTGTGTGTGTGTGTGTGTGTGTGTGTGTGTGTGTGTGTGTGTGCTGGTGCCCCCGCCCCACCACCATCCCACCCCCCAGTACAGGGACAACCACACACAAAGCACCACCATTTGCATATAAATTTGTTGATGGCCTACGTGTGTGCTCGAGGTACTGTAGAGAGGTCCCCAATCCAGCTTGACAGCTGTACAAACACCCGACACCGGAAGTAATCACATTACACACACACACACACACACACACACACGAGCCACACAAAACACAACACTCATTCCCGCCCCTGTCCTCACGCCCCGCGGGGCCATAATATGCCCACCGCTGATCAGCAGAGCGAATCGCGAAATACAACCCCGTTGTCAAGCGCACAGCGGCGCGATACACAGATGTATTTCGCGGTGTGGCGAGGAGCAGTCAGTCTGTCAGTCGTCGTCCACCTCACCCTCCAGGGAGGCCGAGGTGGACCTTAACACCAACCCTCATCCTCTCAGCTTCAGGAAGGATGAGGGAGGACCTCAAAACCGGGCCTGCACAACACCGCCTCACTCAATCACCACTACACATGCCACACTACTGTAACGGTAACCTCCACATCATCACCCATTACACACACACACACACACACACACACACACACACACACACACACCACATGTATGACCCCCTACCTCCCCATACAGGAGCACCACACCGCCCCACACACATCACCAGTTCGTCTGTAACGACCATTAATCTTATGCTCTCGGGGGAGAGGCGCGGCGTGGATGGGCGGGTGTGAACCACAGCGAGTGTGTGGACCAGATACAGAGACAGCAGCGGCAGCAGAAGCAGCTCCTCCGTCCCATCAACACCACACGGGATAACCAACATTAACCCATTACGTGATCATCCCCCAACACCATCACCATCTGCAGGAGGAACACTTACCAGCTGTAAACCACCACCACCACTACTACTACTACTACTACTACTACTACTACTACTAACTACTACTACTACTTACTACTACTACCTCACCCTCGGCTAGATGCACCAGGAGCCACCATGATCAACGTCACGCAATTCATGAGGGGTAATTTACACCCATGACCTTCACCAGCTGAGCTCTGGCAAGAGCAAAATGCATACGTAAAGTGAGGGAGGAAAAAAAAAAAACCCAACTCCACGTTTCTAAACCAGTTTGACGATGTGGACCGTAAACAGTTCTTCGAAAGATGTAAAGACTGAGAGACTAAGTCTCCCCACCGGTCAACCGAACCATTACTGATACACCACACACACACACACACACACGCACACACACACACACACACACATACACACACACACACACAGATGGCGAGGGATACAAACACTCCCATCCCACTAGAACCAAACCAGACACAGGACTGCCGACGAGAAAATTAAACTGGGAATTACTCTGGTCGCCTGGATGTCTGCTGCCCCCACACAACTTCGCCTTCCTCGATGTGAGGGGACACTGGAAACCCATGAAGCATAACGGTACGACTCAAGGGCACGACCCTTGCGTACGAGGAGGGCCTGGCCGTGGACGTGACGGATGAAGATGCGCTCAACGAAACACGACGAAGTTCCCATGCCTCCGACCCCCCCGGGTGACGACGCTGTCTGCGTCGGCTTTCTAGCTCCCCAAACTCTCGGCGAACTTCATCCGCAAAGTTCGCGACGTCTCACTCCAGCTGAGGAACGCCCTCTGAGCGCATAAGGGAACTAAACATCCCACGATCTTCGATACGTATACCACTCTCTCCTACCCGTGTGCCCTCAGGCGCTCGCGGAGGTTCAGAAGCTGTGGACTGGGTCAGTGCGAACTGCTCGCTGTGAACTTCTTCGCTTGAGAAGCTTCGTCGGTCCTCATCTTAACTGCGCCACCACATCAAATGAAAAAGCTTCTCAGAATCCATCCTTCCGTCACCGCTGACAGCGTGATCGCTTTCTTGGGTCGGCCGATGGTGGCAGCCTCCATACCGTTCACTCGCAAGTCTTCTATTTTCCTCTCCAGGTCTTGAAATGTCTCTTTTGACTCCATCACCCACCACAGCTCCATCCAGGTCGACCCTCTCCCTCCCTCAGTATCACGACGACAGACAGACGAGGTCTTCGCAGCGAGGCTGGTGCCGTCCGCCGCTGATCGCTGCAAGCTACCTCATCACCCGGATGGAGAGATCGAGAGAGAGAGAGAGAGAGAGAGAGAGAGAGAGAGAGAGAGAGAGAGAGAGAGAGAGAGAGAGAGAGAGAGAGAGAGAGAGAAACACGGGGCCAAATTAGAGATCGGGGGGGAGGGGGCCTTAACAAGATGAGGATTACACTGGCCATCACGACCCGTCAGGATTCCCGGGGTCCATCCTGGGAATTTAATCATCCGTTTCTGCCGGACGCGTCCTGTGAGCTGTGAGTCCCCTCCTCACACCAGCGGGCGGGGACGCGTCCTGTGAGCTGTGAGTCCCCTCCTCACACCAGCAGGCGGCTCGCGTGACGTCCCCGTGTGTATCACGGCGACACTCACGTCAACACGAACCTGACGCACGGGATCCCTGCGTCACCAACGTACGGAGCAGGAGAGGACGTCCCTGCAACACGGACATGCATCCATGCACAGTCATTGCAACACAAGGAAGTGCATCCCTTGCACATCATAGGGTATTCTGCAGCGAGTTTCTCACCCCAGCTGACGCATCACAGAAGAACACAACAAAGACGTGACCATCCATCATCGCCTCACAACCTGGTCGTCCTTACGGTCGTATTCAAGGAATCTGATGCGAGAGACGAAACAAAGCTAATCACAAAAACATTTCCAGGCCTCGTGGATCCAGAGGCCAGATCCACACACGGACAGGCAACCCTACGTTACCTGACGTGTATGATGATTAGGTGTGGGAAACTGAAAGTTGTGGCTGCAGTATACGTAAAGTTACGGACGCTAATGACGGTGGGAAAAAAAAAAAATGTTTTGGGGGTGTGGTCGCTGAGGCTCACAGTCCTCACAGCTCCGCTACCAGAGAGAGAGGGACGGATGAGCGTGTCCTACCAGGTGGAGGCGTCGGCCATCGGGTGAGGGAGGTGTACACCATCTGTGGCAAACCTTCTTCTCGCTTGCAAATTACAAATATACTTGTCCTCCACTGTCCTGGACGACCCGACGCGTATATACAAAACTTCAGAAAACACTTACAAAATCTACGACGGAAATACATTCAGTACTACACACTACTACTACTACTACTACTACTACTACTACGACTACTACTACTACTACTAACTACTACGAACAACACAAAAACAACTCAGGCACCTAAGCGTCAGGGCTGACGACTTGCTGGCCCTTGCGGCGACCAGCAACAGGTTAGTGGATCAAAGATGGCCGGGTTCCCACCGACCCCTGGGGCGAGGCCCGGCCCGGCCCGGCCCGGCCCGGACCTGGCCTAGTCCCTCCTTCGAGTATAGCCCTGAACAGTGAGAGTCGGGAAACGGGCCGGGCCACCAGCAAGTACATAAGACGCTGCCCAACACAACACCATGATTTCGTCTGTCGCTATTTTTTGGTGTACTCCCGCGCATCCTGGAGCTGTGGTGGTGGTGGTGGTGTGGTTGTGGTGGTGGTGTGGTTGTGGTAGAACAGTCGCCATCCGCCCCAGGGGCCAGTGGGAGGCCCAGGCCTCCCTCAGGCACGGACGGGGTGGGTAGGCCTATCAAGCCATCATCGCTGGCCTGTAATAAACCAGGGCGATCCTCACAGTTTAAGGCCCAGGGCGTCCTACACTCTCAGGCTGGCCTGTACTGCGCCAGTATGATGTGACCTGCACCAGTATGATGTGACCTTCACCAGTATGATGTGACCTGCACCAGTATGATGTGACCTTCACCAGTATGATGTGACCTGCACCAGTATATTGTGACCTTCACCAGTATTGTGACCTTCACCAGTATGATGTGACCTGCACCAGTATGATGTGTCCTTCACCAGTATGATGTGACCTGCACCAGTATGATGTGACCTTCACCAGTATGATGTGACCTGCACTAGTATGATGTGACCTGCACTAGTATGATGGGACCTGCACCAGTATGATGTGACCTTCACCAGTATGATGTGACCTGCACCAGTATGATGTGACCTTCACCAGTATGATGTGACCTGCACCAGTATGATGTGACCTGCACCAGTATGATGTGACCTTCACCAGTATGATGTGACCTGCACCAGTATATATTGTGACCTTCACCATCACTTCAAGGACTTCAGCTACAAGGTCAAAACTTCTATAGACTGTGCTTCACCATCATGACTGTGCTTCACCATCATCAAGACTGTGCTTCACCATCATCACGACTGTGCTTCACCATCACGACTGTGCTTCACCATCACGACTGTGCTTCACCATCATCAAGACTGTGCTTCACCATCATCACGACTGTGCTTCACCATCATCACGACTGTGCTTCACCATCATCAAGACTGTGCTTCACCATCATCACGACTGTGCTTCACCATCATCATGACTGTGCTTCACCATCATCACGACTGTGCTTCACCATCATCACGACTGTGCTTCACCATCACGACTGTGCTTCACCATCACGACTGTGCTTCACCATCATCAAGACTGTGCTTCACCATCATCACGACTGTGCTTCACCATCATGACTGTGCTTCACCATCATCAAGACTGTGCTTCACCATCATCACGACTGTGCTTCACCATCACGACTGTGCTTCACCATCATGACTGTGCTTCACCATCACGACTGTGCTTCACCATCATCACGACTGTGCTTCACCATCACGACTGTGCTTCACCATCACGACTGTGCTTCACCATCATCAAGACTGTGCTTCACCATCACGACTGTGCTTCACCATCATCAAGACTGTGCTTCACCATCACGACTGTGCTTCATCATCACGACTGTGCTTCACCATCACGACTGTGCTTCACCATCATGACTGTGCTTCATCATCACGACTGTGCTTCACCATCACGACTGTGCTTCACCATCACGACTGTGCTTCACCATCATCAAGACTGTGCTTCACCATCACGACTGTGCTTCACCATCATCAAGACTGTGCTTCACCATCACGACTGTGCTTCATCATCACGACTGTGCTTCACCATCACGACTGTGCTTCACCATCACGACTGTGCTTCACCATCATCAAGACTGTGCTTCACCATCACGACTGTGCTTCACCATCACGACTGTGCTTCACCATCACGACTGTGCTTCACCATCATCAAGACTGTGCTTCACCATCACGACTGTGCTTCACCATCACGACTGTGCTTCACCATCATCAAGACTGTGCTTCACCATCACGACTATGCTTCACCATCACGACTGTGCTTCACCATCATCAAGACTGTGCTTCACCATCATGACTGTGCTTCACCATCACGACTGTGCTTCACCATCACGACTGTGCTTCACCATCATGACTGTGCTTCACCATCATCACGACTGTGCTTCACCATCATTAAGACTGTGCTTCACCAACACGACTGTGCTTCACCATCACGACTGTGCTTCACCATCACGACTGTGCTTCACCATCATGACTGTGCTTCACCATCATCACGACTGTGCTTCACCATCATCAAGACTGTGCTTCACCATCACGACTGTGCTTCACCATCATGACTGTGCTTCACCATCAAGACTGTGCTTCACCATCATGACTGTGCTGCACCATCACGACTGTGCTTCACCATCATCAAGACTGTGCTTCACCATCACGACTGTGCTTCACCATCATGACTGTGCTTCACCATCAAGACTGTGCTTCACCATCATGACTGTGCTGCACCATCACGACTGTGCTTCACCATCATCAAGACTGTGCTTCACCATCACGACTGTGCTTCACCATCATGACTGTGTTTCACCATCAAGACTGTGCTTCACCATCATGACTGTGCTTCACCATCACGACTGTGCTTCACCATCATCAAGACTGTGCTTCACCATCATGACTGTGCTTCACCATCACGACTGTGCTTCACCATCATGACTGTGCTTCACCATCACGACTGTGCTTCACCATCATCAAGACTGTGCTTCACCATCACGACTGTGCTTCACCATCACGACTGTGCTTCACCATCATGACTGTGCTTCACCATCATGACTGTGCTTCACCATTAAGACTGTGCTTCACCATCATCATGACTGTGCTTCACCATCATGACTGTGCTTCACCATCATCATGACTGTGCTTCACCATCATGACTGTGCTTCACCATCATCATGACTGTGCTTCACCATCATCAAGACTGTGCTTCACCATCAAGATGAAAGCCTCACTTCAGCGTGGTGGCTTGAACCACATGGTCAACCCATCACATGTCCTGGTCACCAGGTCAGGCTGGTGAGCCACTCAGCCTGACCCAGCACACACGACCTGCGGTCCTCGGCACCAGGTCAGGCGTAGTGATGACCCACTCCCTCGCCTTGTGACCTCACCCCCCCCAAAAAAAAAAGGGGGGGAGAGGGGAGAGGTTGAAGAACATATACAAAAAGGGGGAGAAAACGAGGTGGAACAGAGAGAGAGAGAGAGAGAGAGAGAGAGAGAGAGAGAGAGAGAGAGAGAGAGAGAGAGAGAGAGAGAGAGAGAGAGAGAGATGGAAGGCATTACCCGGGCCTGTGGCTCCTCACACACACACACAACACACACACACACACCCCGGTGGAAGGGCGTCACCAACTCCCACCCACAATGGCGCTAATTACACAATATTAATCACCGGAAGGGGCGGTTATTTACCCTAATGTCTCCTGCGCCTCCGACAGGAGAGGCGCCGGGCCAGCCAAGCCTCCATATACACTCCGTTAGTGGGAGGTTATTCTCCCCAGCACTCCCCCCTCAACATTACGACCAGGTTGCCTCATTACTCTCCCACGTCAGCCAGCCAGGTCCCTTATTACTCTCCCAGGTCAGCCTGCCAGGTCCCTTACTCTCCCAAGTCAGCCAGCCAGGTCCCTTACTCTCCCAAGGTTCAGATATCAGCCGAGGTCCGTTATCTCGCATGGTCAGCCAGGCCTTACTTTCGCAGGGCAGGCCAGGTCCTTACACTCGCAGTAGTCGGCAGGTCCTTATTACTCCCAGCTCCTCAGACATTACACCAGGTCTCTTACTCTCCTAGGTCAGCCAGCCAGGTCCCTTACTCTCCCAAGTCAGCCAGGTCCCTTACTTAACTCCCATGTCAGTCACCCAGGTCTCCTACTCTCCTAGGTCAGCCAACCAGGTCCCTTACTCTCCCAGGGCAGTCAGCCAGGTCCCTAATTACTCTCCCAAGTCAGTCAGCCAGGTCCCTTACTCTCCCAGGTCAACCAGCCAGAGAGACGGAGTGCTAAGGCGCAAGGCAGAAACTCGGGCCAATCAGTCAGCCAGCCTGCCAATCAGCCAGACATCCAGCCAGCCTGCAAATCAGCCAGACATTCAGCCAGCCTGCCAATCAGCCAGCCTGCCAATCAGCCAGACATCCAGCCAGCCTGCAAATCAGCCAGACATCCAGCCAGCCTGCCAATCAGCCAGGCATCCAGCCAGCCTGCCAATCAGCCAGACATCCAGCCAGCCTGCCAATCAGCCAGACATCCAGCCAGCCTGCCAATCAGCCAGACATCCAGCCAGCCTGCCAATCAGCCAGGTATCCAGCCAGCCTGCCAATCAGCCAGGTATCCAGCCAGCCTCCCAATCAGCCAGCCCGCCAATCGATCGTGAATCAAGGAAGGTGAGGAGAGTCAGCCAACCTCATCTGACCCGGGGAGAGATGCGACCTAAGTCTCATCCGATAACGATATACAGTAATGCATTATCGGCTGTACGTTTACGATATACAGTAATGCATTATCGGCTGTACGTTTACGATACACAGTAATACAATACTAGTTGTATGTTCCGGGATGTGGCACTGTCAGCGTCTTGCACAGTGTTTTCGGCACTGTCAGTTATCTTCCACAGTGTCTTAGTCTGGCACTGTCTATGTCTTCCACAGTGCCATAGTCTGTGCCTTCCAGCTCGCAGTGTATCAAAGAATCACAGCTGCAGTGAGGGGGGGAGTCATCTACTCAAACACATACCTTAAAGTAATGCTAATATCAGTTATGAAACCAAGGTAGGGGAACAGTGCGCAGGTATTCGTCCCGGGCAGCGATCAAGAAGGCGAGGAGAACCTTAGAGGCAGCATACATACTTCTAAACGAACTTTACCAATTCAAAAGCCAGCGGTGTCACCTGGGCACAGGGTGGCCTTTCACGAGCGGAGGGAGAAGGGTGAAGCCAAGGGAGCCGACCCACCAATCAGTGGACGGGAGACATAGGCAGGAACACGGTTGGCTGACTGGATGCTCCTTTGATCTGTATTCCTTGCTCAGGTCCACCTGAGGAACACGACGGCGTCGAAACGTCTGGTTTAAACTCTATACTCTGGCCTGTTGTGTCAGTTACCACTTCGACTCTATATATATATCCAGAAGAATCAAATTTCTTTGCTACCGGTATATATCTCACTGCCTTTCCAGCCTTAGCGAGGGGGCGTCAGGAACAAACAAACAATGGCCTCATTCGTACACATCCTACCTCTGGCTGTCATGCATATACTGACGACATAGCCTTCTATCCACAGCCAAGCCCAACAGACCAATCCAAGGTTTACTTTGACCACTTCATATGCCCTGGTTCATCCCACTAACAGCGCGTCGCCCCCTCATATACAACAACTTAATTAATTCCATCCACTGCACACCTCTCTCTCTCTCTCTCTCTCTCTCTCTCTCTCTCTCTCTCTCTCTCTCTCTCTCTCTCTCTCTCTCTCCCCAATGTTCTGGCTCTGGTGTCTGAAGCTTCCTTCACTCCATCCTCACATCTCGTTCTCCCCTTCCCTTCCTCACTCCCCGTCTGACACACAGAGAGACTCTTCGTCTATCCGTCTGCGCACGTCTGCGCTCACTACCCCGCCTCTCTGCCTCAGTCATTCCACACAGGATCGACCCGCCTCCTCACACCCACATCTCGAGGCGTTTCTTGACCAACACGTCTATCCTCTTCCTTTCTTTCGCGTTCAAGGTCCAAGGTAAGCCCTTACAACACCGTCGAGACAACGATATACTCCAGCATATCCCTCCTTGCCTTCAAAGACAATGGCTTCTCCACCCACACTCTCCTTAATACACCCAGGACCTCAACCACTTCTCTTGTTCCACTCTACGACCCATTTCAGCCTCCAGGTTCCATTTTGCTAACAGTCTCTTCTAAGTAATTAAAGCACTCTACTTTAATACTTATAATTCCATTTAAATCATCTTGTCTCGCATCCATGTCATCCGCAAATATTTTTCACCCTCCATGAACTCTACCCTCCCAACCCGACCCTACTCCACCTCAGTACACTGCAGAGAAGACCCGCCTCTCGCTCCAAGGTTGACCTCGAATTTTCCAATAGAGCCTCGAGTGGGGAGAGAACCCCCGGATGAAGACGACGGCGGTGATGGATGAGGGGCCGTGTATCTTTCCTCACCGCTCATCATTGACCGCACCCGAGCGATCAGCACACCTCCCTCCCTCCCTTTCCTCACCCTCACACACCCGACATACGATGGACTGGGTTGTGCTGCTGCTGCTGACGGCGTTCCCGCTGCTGCTGCTGCTGCTGTTGTGGAGGACCACAGCAAATGCTGGCAGCTGCCATAACTGCTGATGCATCTGCAGTGTCAACAATCACAGCATTTCAGTGGTCACACAGCAGACACCTCCAGCAGCAGGAGCGTTAGCCTGTGCAGCAGGAGCAGTGGCGGCAGCAGGAGGAGCGTGAGACTGTACTGCAGGAGCAGCGGCAGCAGGAGGAGGTGTAGCGGGAAGGTCCCCAAGCAGGGTAACACAGCTGACACGAGGCGTCGCGCTGCTACTCATAAACACGTCATAAACCTTCCCCGTCAACAACACTGGCCACCACTGAGGCCCTCACCTCCATATACCGACAGGGCCAACTCCCTGACTCACTCGCTCACAATACCAGCGCTACTAACTCACTCCCTCCCTCAACGTAACCACCGACATTCACTCACTCCCTCAGCAAGCTAGCCTCGTTACCCACTCACTCACTCCGTCAACATATACAGCCTACGAACCAGTATACAGTCGTAACTCACTCACTCACCGAGTGAACACACACACACACACACACACACACACACACACACACACCACCACACACCCTCGACCCAAAATCTCGGATAAAAAAACCTAATCCTTTCCCAGAAGTTTGTGTACACAAACCGTAGGCCTATTGAGAAAATGATTTCCTCTTTCTTCTTAAATCTTGTGGTGGGGAGTAGGGCGGGCTTCCTGCGCTTCAGCGGGGAGAAGAGGGTATACTTCACCATAACGAGCCTGAACCTCCAGTCAAAAGACACACATAGAAGCAGTTAAAGAGTCACGGGTGATTATCCCTCACACGTACACCCGGTCATGTTCCCTCGAGCCGTGCCTGTGTCTGCGGGAGGGAGGAGGTTACGGGCTGCGACGCCGCCGGTCGGCGACGTCTCTCGACTCGCCACACGACGCTACATGACGAGAGAGAGAGAGAGAGAGAGAGAGAGAGAGAGAGAGAGAGAGAGAGAGAGAGAGAGAGAGAGAGAGAGCGACGTTCACCAGCAGGGAGGAATGTATTAACGTATCACGCGACGTCGGTGGTGAAGGACGTAAGTGTACGTTCAACACACGCGCGCGCACCCAACCACATAGTGAAGGCGCGGGGGAAACACGGCTCCCTGCACCACATCTGGAGGACCAGGAGGGGAGACTGTACTGAGCCATGTTCTACCCTAAAAACTACCACCTATAGAGGGAGGGATGGACGAGGTGGTGTGGGGCTAGTAGCTCGCCAAGTCCCCTCTCAGAGTGAGGCTGGGTTCAACGGGCTAGGTTATGGCTGGCCACACGACCTCTCCCCAGTACTTAGACGACTGAGAAAAGCGGCGGACATGGAGGAGGAGGAGCAGGAGGGGTCATACAGCCAGCCATGACCATGGGGCACCTCGGCTTTGACTCCCTTGAGCATGACGGTACGATCCTTTGAGCCCTGGGTCTGATAGCTTGGCCTTGGAATTAACACTCAAGGGTCAGGTACAAGGGTCACGTCATCATAACCTAAGAGCCTTAACATCGTCCTTGAGGATCGTATGGTCGTGCTCAAGGGTCGTACGGTCGTGTTCAAGGGTCGTACGGTCGTGCTCAAGGTTCGTACGGTCGTGCTCAAGGGTCATACGGTCGTGCTCAAGGGTCATACGGTCGTGCTCAAGGGTCGTACGGTCGTGTTCAAGGGTCGTACGGTCGTGCTCAAGGGTCGCAAGATCGTGTTCAAGGATCGTACGGTCGTGCTCAAGGGTCCTACGGTCGTGCTCAAAGGCTTAAGGGAGAGAGGGTTTTGCCGACGACACGCCACCAGATATCGACTTACCCCTTCCCTTCGAAAGAGAGATGGGCTGGGGGATGGGGGGATGGGGTCGTTCCCCGCGTGCCACCCTGAGGGCCAGACTAACCGACACTAGGGTGAAGGGATGGGGTTGGGTGGGGGGGTTACAACAGTCGGCTGGTCAGGGGCCATAAAACCTGG
Source organism: Panulirus ornatus (assembly GCF_036320965.1). Classification (NCBI taxonomy): domain Eukaryota; kingdom Metazoa; phylum Arthropoda; class Malacostraca; order Decapoda; family Palinuridae; genus Panulirus; species Panulirus ornatus. The sequence goes on along the minus strand of NC_092289.1, from coordinate 3,275,038 downwards.
ACACAATGTCAGACGCACCAGACAATGGCCGGTGAAGCAGTGACCCTCAGAGAGCAGGACGGTAAGATCCGACGCTAAACATCTTCAGCACGACGGTTCAACCTTTGGACGCGGAGGTGCGACACGTCCCTCCTCCTCCTCCTCCTCCTCCCGCTCCCTCCCTCCCTGAGCACGACGGTTCAACCTTTGGACGCGAAGGTGCGACACGTCCCTCCTCCTCCTCCTCCTCCTCCCGCTCCCTCCCTCCCTGAGCACGACGGTTCAACCTTTGGACGCGAAGGTGCGACACGTCCCTCCTCCTCCTCCTCCTCCTCCTCCTCCCGCTCCCTCCCTCCCTGAGCACGACGGTTCAACCTTTGGACGCGAAGGTGCGACACGTCCCTCCTCTTCCTCCTCCTCCCGCTCCCTCCCTCCCTGAGCACGACGGTTCAACCTTTGGACGTGGAGGTGCGACACCTCCCTCCTGCTCCTCCTCCTCCTCCTCCTCCCGCTCCCTCCCTCCCTGAGCACGACGATACGACCCTCGGGTGTGGCAGCGTGACCCCTAACCTGCTGACCCTTAAAGGGTGTAAGGTAAAAGACAAGGCTCACTTAACCAAGGGTCGTACGTACTCCTGTGCACTCGGATAGTACCGTCGCGCTCAGGGGGTCGTACGTTCGTGCCCAAGGATCGTACCGTCGTACTCAGGGGTCGTACCTTCGTGTCGGGGTTGCGTACCACCATGCTTAAGGATCGTACCGTCGTGCTCAAGGGTCGTAGCGTCGTGCTCAAGGGTCGTAGCGTCGTGCTCAAGGGTCGTACCATCGTGCTCAAGGGTCGTACCATCGTGCTCAAGGGTCGTACCATCGTGCTGACGGGTCGTGCTACCGAGCTCAAGCGCCTTTTAAGCTTAAAATAAGAGACACTTCAAGCAGTTACCGTCAAGGACACTACGTGGAAAATGTAGAACTCGCCGTGAAAAACGGGATGAGGAGGGAGGGAGGGGATAGGCCTACTGCCAGACCTTCCACCCTACACCCGCCCCAGGCCATCCCAGGCATTGTACACCGACAGATGAAGGGTCGAACAATGAGCACAGCGTAACACACTGAGGCACAGTAACACTGAAGTACAATGTGCGGCACACTGAGGCTCAAGTGTGTTTACATATGACTTTTGAGAGAGAGAGAGAGAGAGAGAGAGAGAGAGAGAGAGAGAGAGAGAGAGAGAGAGAGAGAGAGAGAGAGAGAGAGAGAGAGAGAGCGACATCCGCTATGGCCCGCCATGGACATCTCGCCGGCCATCGCACAGTCGGCAGCCGGCCGGGCGGACGGACGGATACAGGTAAGGGAGGATCGAACACACACCACGTCGGGCAGGGTCGGCGGATACCCTGCTGCTGCTGCTGCTGCTGCTCCTCCTCCTCCTCCCCTCCAGCGCATCACACCATCTAACTAATGTCGGCGACCCCGACCTAGGGACCAGCAGCATGTGGCCCCAAAGGAGCGGACTCGCAGCAGCAGCACCACTCACTCACTACCCGGGTGGGTGGAACACGGTCGCCAGGACCGAGTAAACAAACTCATTACTTCTGGCTCCCGCCGCGATGCCTATCGCTCCCGCCGGCGACGCCCGTATCGCTCCCACTTGGGGAAGGGGGAGGGGGAATCAGATCCCCTTCGGCGGGAGTCTGACTCGGGGGTGTTCCGGTGCGACGGGCCGAGTGCGGGGGAGGGACGGGCCAGGCCAGGCCAGGCTAGGCTAGGCTGCTGACGGCACTGTGTTCCCGACGGTGACCTGCGCCTTGCCTACCTATCCCTACTACCCATCCTCTGGTGGGTCTATCCATCACAGGCACAGACCACGGAGGTCTCCACCGGGGTCGAGCCGGATGAGGGGGGGGAAATATAAAGGTGTCATCAGCTTCTCAAATGATGGCTGACACACCTCCTTCCTGAAAACATATCAACAGAGAAAAGAAAGACGCGAGGCAAACACACAACGATAGAACACATCACGAGGCTCGATCCCAAGGATGGCTAACCCTCGCACAGTATCTGTGTTACTTAGTTACTTGTATCTGCAGATACTGGTATCTACCCACTGTGGTCTTTTCAATAACTCCACCAGTTATGTAGTAAAAAGGGTATCTGACCTACCTCACCCACACAGCTCGGGGTACCTTACTCACACAGCTTAAAGAACATACCAGGATTCATCTTGGTTATCATGTAACAGAGATCGAGTGAAAGAATCGAACCTGTGTCCCGAGATGCGCCAATCATGGGTGAGGAACCTTGCATGACTGTAGAGGAAGCCTCTCCAATACACCTCAATCCCTACACAATTCCATCAAGCTACAACGTCCGCAAAAAGGCCTTGTCTGCCCCCTGATATATTTCCATAGGCTACACACAGATAAGGTTTATTGTGGATACAAACACATGACGTTCTCTGGGTGAAATCATCATATAACTGGTGGCTGAGACTAGTGTTTCTGACGGTGTGAGGAGCAGCAACCCGCCTCAGCGTGCTTCAGGCTATCTTGAGGAACCATGTTCTTTCTTGAGGAACCATGTTCTTTCTTTACTCTATCAGGCTGCCACTTCACTTCAGGAATCTCGCTTCTGGGCGCTGTATCTGTTCCACCTGAGCTTCAATATGGTTGGCTTGTTCCTTTCTACAGAGTAAGCCCTAAGTCTTGCCATGAATCAAGAAAATGTGTGGGCACCTGAGATTTGTGAGCGCACTTGGCGCTCAGAACGCACGATCAGGCTGTTGCTTCCTGCAACACTTCATCATTGCCTCGCCTCCTTCAGGAGATCAAGACCCTAAGGACCCAAAACATGAATCTAGAATACTTCAGACAACTTGCCAATTCCATGACCAGACGTCTGCAGACGGTAATCCGAGCCAAAGGAGATATGACAGAGCATTAACACGTTAAGTGTGATATCGCCTTTGAAAATGTATACAGAGGCAGTCACGGTTAATCACTGCGGACGCTGTACACCTTCACTGTTAATGGAAAAATAATAAAATTTTCTCTGATAGTGAAAGAATGACTTATGCAAATATCACTAACACTAACCACATAGAGGCAACACAAGAGAAACACCGTCCACCCAGAGACAACACTGGGAAACACTATCCACCCAGAGACAACACTGGGAAACACTATCCATCCAGAGACAACACTGGGAAACACCATCCACCCAGAGACAACACTGGGAAACACTATCCACCCAGAGACAACACTGGGAAACACTATCCACCCAGAGACAACACTGGGAAACACTATCCACCCAGAGACAACACTGGGAAACACTATCCACCCAGAGACAACACCGGGAAACGGCCCGGGGTGGCTGGCTCTCCCCCGTGTCTAGGTAAACAAGAGGACACCAGGACAAGACAGTTCAGGGGGCCTAGCAAAACAGAACTTAAACCCTTAAGCTGCGGCCCTTGAGCACGACGCTACGACCCTTGAGCACGACGCTACGACCCTTGAACACGACGCTACGGCCCTTGAGCACGACGCTATGGCCCTTGAGCGCGACGCTACGGCCCTTGAACACGACGCTATGGCCCTTGAGCACGACGCTACGGCCCTTGACCACGACGCTACGGCCCTTGAGCACGACGCTATGGCCCTTGACCACGACGCTATGGCCCCTGCGAACGACGTTGTGGCTCCTGAGCACGACGGCACGACACTCTACAACGAAGGTAAAACCCTTGAGCACGACCTTTGGGTCTGATGGCATTTAACCTGACCCTTTTAAGGATCAGGGCAACTACCAGGTCGTCGTGCTAGAGGGGTCGTGACGTCGCGTTACGGAGCGTCACGTCACGTCGTGCTGAGGGGGGGGGGGGATCAAGCTCAAGAGTCGTACCGTCGTGCTCAAGTCAAGGCCGTGCCGTCGCGCTCCACAGGTCGTCGTACCGCCGTGCTCAAGGTTGTGTCGCATCGACAGAGAGAAGAGAGGCAGGAAGTTGGAGAGAGAGAGAGAGAGAGAGAGAGAGAGAGAGAGAGAGAGAGAGAGAGAGAGAGAGAGAGAGAGAGAGAGAGAGAGAGAGAGAGAGAGAGAGAGCTACGGGCCGACACCAGCCGATGGCCCGGCGTCATCCCCGCGGCGCACACTCGCGTCATACGCATATGACATGACCAAATGCGTAAGCTGGGCTACCCCAGGGGACGCAGGGGTATAACACATACGCCGCGTGAGCGACATCTGCTTGGGAGATTTCGGATCTCAAAAATTTACTCCCATCAAGTGAAAATGACCCCCCCATACACGATAGGCCTTCCCACGTTTCCGTGTGTGTGTGTGTGTGTGTGTGTGTGTGTGTGTGTGTGTGTGTGTGTGTGTGTGTGTGTGTGTGTGAGCGCCCGCACGCAGCTGGTGCACCTTCAAACAGGCTGCTCCGCAAGCGGTACCATCCTCTACACGCCGGGTCCCTCAACACCAACACAAACGCTAGCCTCCGTCGGTCACAATACCAGGCTGACTGGGAGAAACCTCTCATCATACGTGCTTCGCCATCGCCCAAGTCAACACACCACACTCTCTTAATGAGTAAGGATCCGCTCTCAACACCCGGCGCCCAGCTTACTCTACCCAAAGTTGGGTGTTTGACTGGGTTTACACAAACACTATAAAGTCTACAGTTCCCCCTCATCAGTTTGCCAATATAGAGCCGTTCCCCCCATCCACCACCTCTACCACCCACCGACTCGTTGGCTTCATAAAACTGTATATATCGCAGCGAAGAGAACCTCAAACACCAATGTCTTACGATCCTACCATCCACAGCGTCACCATCAACAGAACCATCACCCGAGGGTCTCATCATTCCATGGTTTGCAGAGGTTTTCAGCAAGCGTCGCCGGGCTGTACGCTTTCAAGGGGCCACCTCCACCTTCCAGTCCCTCACTTGTGGCGTCCAAAAGATAAACAAGAGGGGAGGAGGGGTAGACCTTGGCTTTTCCCATCCTTACCAATGAAGTCCTGACTAATGCACTTGCTCCGTGGAAGTAAGTCGGCCACTCCACCCACGGATGGTATGAGCGTCGACAAGTTCTCCCAACTATACCGCATCTCCAGGAAACCCTTGAACAGCCTCTCAGACTGGGCCGTGTCGCCAGCGACGTCATCACCACCAGCAGCGTCGTATTCACGGTTATTGGGCTCTTGCTTCTCACCATGTCCTACTCACCAGGTCCCGCCATCCTCCATCAGGTTACTCGGGGTCACTCTGGACACAGATCAAGCTGGGAGGAACACACCAACGTCAACATCAACCATCCCAGCTCTCGTGTGTACATCATTTGTCTAGCAAGGTCACCTCCTGCATTCCTGGCCTCCGATCTCAACGCCATGTACACAACTTTCGTTCTTCCCTGACTCACGTAGGGGCCTCCCCTTCATGGTCCTCCTCCCCATCCACCACACAGCACAGGCTTCACGTAAGCCTCCCCTTCGTGGTCCTCCTCCCCATCCACCACACAGCACAGGCTTCACGTCGGCCTCCCCCTTCATGGTCCTCCTCCCCATCCACTACACAGCACAGGCTTCACGTCGGCCTCCCCTTCGTGGTCCTCCTCCCCATCCACCACACAGCACAGGCTTCACGTAGGCCTTCCCCTTCATGGTCCTCCTCCCCATCCACCACACAGCACAGGCTTCACGTAAGCCTCCCCCTTCGTGGTCCTCCTCCCCATCCACCACACAGCACAGGCTTCACGTAGGCCTTCCCCTTCATGGTTCATCCTCCCCATCCACCACACAGCACAGGCTTCACGTCGGCCTCCCCCTTCATGGTCCTCCTCCCCATCCACCACATAGCACAGGCTTCACGTCGGCCTCCCCCTTCATGGTCCTCCTCCCCATCCACCACACAGCACAGGCTTCTACGAAAGACGCAACAAAAGAGCATAAAAGATAATCCTCGGTCCTTTTTGCACGACCCATTCAGCGGCACCGCACACACAATGCTCCTCCATCTCTCTCCATCACCTGAACCTTATCCGGCAGTTGGGGATTAAGCCCTTCGACACCGTCACCACCTGCTACCGGAGATCCCTCGTCCCTAAGCCACAGTTCGGCACCACAATGTAAAGACTGTCTCCTTTATCATCTCTCCCTCTGTACAGTCCCAGCATTTAAGACGAATGTATTTTCTTGGGATATTTTCTAGACCTCTACCAGTACTTAATTCAATAAACCGCTACACATAACTATACAAATTCATTTTCTATTAAAAGCAATCATCAGCAGACTCGACACTTCATCAACCACTCGTCAGCTTCTGTGACCATCTTGCCTCACTGCCGTATGTACGACCCTGGTAGAGTTGCGCGTTTACGCTACAGGATCCTGGGGATCGCCTCTCAAACCTCCCCCGGGTATCGCGCGCGCGCGTGTGTGTGTGGAGGTAGCCAAGCCAAAAGGACGGCAGGCGGGCGTCATGGGAACGGCGATGACACCAATCATGTGTCCCCTCACAGCCTCCTCCTCCATCTCATACCACCGATCGCGAGTCCCCTCACAGCCTCCTCCTCCATCTCATACCACCGATCGCGAGTCCCCTCACAGCCTCCTCCTCCATCTCATACCACCGATCGCGAGTCCCCTCACAGCCTCCTCCTCCATCTCATACCACCGATCGCGAGTCCCCTCACAGCCTCCTCCTCCATCTCATACCACCGAATCACGTGTCCCCTCACACCCTCCTCCTCCTCCTCCTCCATCTCATACCACCGATCACGTGTCCCCTTAGGAGCTTGCTTCATTATCGCTCATCGTGATCGTCAGCAACACTCGTGATGAGAGGCGGCGCGCCGGCCGGGAGACACGTGCTCATTAAGACGCGACGGTGGACGCCAGTGGCATCTCCCTGGACTCGTCAACAGCCTTGCTATCTGGCAAGTCCCTCCCTCCTCCCTGACCACCCGGCGTCACTCCTGGCTCTCCCTGATCACTGACCCGACCAGACGTGCTCACTCTTACAGATGATGGCTTGTGAAGGCCACGAGGACACGGAGGGTCCCACCTGCTCACGCCAGGGGGACGGACGGACCCTATCAGCTTCTCTCCTCCGTCGAACCCCACACCACCACCACCACACACACACACACACACACACACACACACACACACACACACACACACACACACACACACACTCTCTGCTCCACACTGTCTCATTAAACTGTATAAATGCCAGTAAAAGTGAACGCTACAGCTACTCAACAAGGCACTAAACGCCACTATATTTCCCGGGGAATAAAACAACCGGCCGTGCTCCTAACAACGTGACATTACTGAAAGAAAAAAAAGCACTCATTATGGTGATTATTCGAGACATTAAACACGACGGTACGACCCTTGAGTATGATGTTACGACCCTAGGCGTGTCACACGCCTACCCTCCGGCCCTTAAAGATGAGGTCAGGGCCCAGGCCATCATACCTGAGTCTCGTACTGTGGTCTTGAACGTGTTTATCATGTTCAAAAACAACAACAACAACAACAACAACAACAACAACAACAGCGTACTTCTGTTTCTTGGCCACTGGCTCAAGGGCACATACAAGACCAGCCTTCCTGCTACACTTACGTCGCCGAGGTTTCAGTAAAAAGTCAACGACTGCCAACACCGCCCTTGGCAGTGTTGTCAGCAACCCGGCATCTAACCGAGGTAAGTGTTGTCACCTGAGGTAACGCTGGCAGTGGTGTCAACACATCCTCTCTGAAGCAGTGTTGTCAGACCGGCCGGCAGTGGTCGTGGCCACATGGGGGCGTCCCTCCCTCTCCTGTCTTACCTGCAAAAATAAAGAGGACCACCATTAGCTTACACTGGAGGAAGGTAATGCACCCGTCAGCCTCTCTCCCTCCCTCCTTCCCTCACCCGGCTCCAAGGGCCTCTTCCACATGCACTTAGCCGCACATTACACCGAACCCCACGAGACACGAGCAACGGCCTCGCCGATATACACGCCCACACGCGACACACTCCACACATGGAGGGCACCAGCCTCCTGCAGTGATGCACACTCACCCTCACACTCACGACACACTCCACGCATGGAGGGCACCAGCCTCCTGTAGTGATGCACACTGACCCTCACACTCACGACACACTCCACACATGGAGGACACCAGCCTCTTGTAGTGGTGCACACTGACCCCTCACACTCACGACACACTCAACGCATGGACACCAGCCTCCTGTAGTGATGCACACTGACCCTCACACTCACGACACACTCCACACATGGAGGACACCAGCCTCCTGTAGTGGTGCACACTGACCCTCACACTCACGACACACTCATGATGCACTCATACTTACACACTCCTGACACACTCGTGCTGCACTGACAGTGAAGTTCACGACACACTCACAACACACCCACTCACCTCAATACTCATGACACACTCACACATCACCACGCACCCAGTCATGTTACTATACATAGAAATAAAGCCAAACCAATTAACGAAATGACGTCCAAGATTTTCAGACCTACGAACGTATATAAGTGTGTTTGTGTGTGTGTGTGTGTGTGTGTGTGTGTGTGTGTGTGTGTGTGTGTGTGTGTGTGTGTGTGTGTGTGTGGAGAAAGCATCAGCAAGCGCCTCAGTGTACACAGGAATATGAGAGTAATGTGAGTGTGTTGTGAGTGCACCCTTGGGTGGGGAGGACCTGGGGAGGGAGGGTGGAGGGTATCGCCCCCCCCCCCACACCTCAGGAGACTGAGTGGGGATTTACGACCTCCATTAAGGACGCGTTTTTAAGGTTATGCTCCGGGAACGTCGCCTCACAGGTGCGTTACGGCAGTTTTATGAGCCAACGCAAACACTGGACCCAGACATACTGCCCCGTCATACCTCACAAACACACACACACACACACACACACACACACACACACACACACACACACACACAAACACAGGCTTAGGCTGGGATGTGTGCATGTGTGTGTATATATATACACACACAGGGGTCATGACACGGTATATATAAGGTTAAGAGACGGGGCAACACGAGTATAAGACTCCCTCGATGCACACACGCCCATCTCTGGTCATTAGATGCGCCTCCGCGTCATGGTGCGGGCTACCGCGCCACGGTGAGGACCGACACCGCAGGGTCGTGTGCTGGGACCGTTGTTCTTCGTAATATATGCAGATAACTCGCCGGGCGGGAGGGCGGGTGCCTTGATGCCTTGAACGTGCCTGAAGATGGTGCTAAGGTCACGAGGGGAGAGAAAAGAACGGCCAGGGATGACACAGGGCATCGCAAAAAAAAAAAAAAAAAACGCTTTTTCAAAGCCGGTCTGATTCCACGGCTTGGAGAACTCGCATGGCTAAGTTAATGCAGAGCAGCGGCCAGGGGACACGGCGAGACACACACGTCCTCGAGACGAGGCATAACCCAACATCACACACCGACTCGAATGGGTCCGTGCGACGTGGACAAATGGTTGTGGGAACGATCATCAAAAGAAGACGGGGTTTTATGGAAGAAAATGGAAGATGTGTCTTATGGAAGAAAATGGGGACTCCTGAGCCCCGCTACCATGAAAATAACACACTGTCAAGGTATAGAGTAACAGGAGATATATCAAAATAGTGACATTAGATTTTTTCTGAAACTCATTACCGAGGCTGTAACGTATACAGGAGGCTCCTAATTAGTGGCCTACAGCTAACGAGGCAGGCGAAGGTGGTCGACGTAATGCAGAGACCCGAAAATTACTGGGAATGTGGTCTGTATTCTCCTGTAATCACTCGTTCGTCTTTTCAATGCTCTAAAATGACTTATGGCATTAGCGACGGGAATCGTGTGTGTGTGTGTGTGTGTGTGTGTGTGTGGGAGGGACCCGCTGGTCGACACTCTACCCAACCCACCTCAGGAGAATTGGCCAGGAGACAGACAGTCTGCTGGCAAATACCAAAATTGCGCGCTGACCTACACACATCAGGGCATGTCCAGCAAGCTCTCCACCACGCGAGGCTACATTGCGCTTCTCCTCAGGTTTGGTCGCCACGTAGCAAGAAGCACAAAGGGAACTGATAGAGGAGGTCCAGGAGGAGGAGGAGGGGCAATAGAGGTCGCACTTCAGGAAAAGCACACACACACACACACACACACACACACACAGGTGGCAGCGTCGTAGTAATGGAGTTACGACTTAGAATTACGACAACAATCTCCCTCTAAAGTCTGTTTCGGGGGGGGGTTGGCTGACCTTCACCTCTGTAGCCCGGCCTGTGAACCCCCAACTCCCTTACACACACACACACACACACACACACACACACACACACACACACACACACACTTGGCATTGCTGATGAATCAAGCAACAGCCCCTCACTCCACTCATACGTTAACCAGCCATCACCGCTCGGGCCTGGTCGAGCAAACTGTGAGTGAATCTGATCAAGTCATTTTTGAACGTAGGTAGCCTGGGCCTTCGCTTATATAGCCTGTGATCGACCTTACATATATCAGAAGGTTTCGGTCACGCACCAGAATGGCGCGTCCTCATGCATCACAAGACGTACCTTAGCTCTTCACTCCACACACACACACACACACACACACACACACACACACACACACACACACACACACACACGTATTTCAATGCGACTCCTTCCAAGTCGCTCACAGTTCTACATACTGTATTGTCGACCCTGAACAAGCGGCACTTGCAAGAGGCGCCAGGGCGGTCACTATACTGTCTGGTGGTGTTCACAGGACACCCAGCACAGACCCTCTCTGGCGTGGTGAGGTTCGGGGCAAAACGGGGCACTCACGAGGGGAAGACCACGGGCTACTGCAGCCAGAATAAACTCACGGACAACACGAGAAGTTCGTCACAGACCCATATGTGGCGGAAGAAGACCTCCCAAACCATCGTAAGGTAAGGTCCCAGACCCAGCTGTGGGGGTAGAAGACCTCCCAAACCATCGTAAGGTATACGTAAGGTAAGGTTAGGTCCCAGACCCAGCAGTGGGGGTAGAAGACCTCCTAAACCATCGTAAGGTATACGTAAGGTAAGTAAGGTCCCAGACCCAGCTGTAAGGGGTAGAAGATCTCCCAAACCATGGTAAGGTGCCAGACCCAGCTGTGGGGGTAGAAAACCTCCCAAAACATCGTAATGTATACGCAAGGTTAGGTAAGGTGACAGACCCAGCTGTTAGGGGTAGAAGACCTCCCAAACCATCGTAAGGTATACGTAAGGTAAGGTAAGGTCCCAGACCCAGCTGTAAGGGGTAGAAGACCTCCCAAACCATCGTAAAGTATAAGTAAGGTAAGGTAAAGTGCCAGACCCAGCTGTAAGGGGTAGAAGACCTCCCAAACCATCGTAAAGTATAAGTAAGGTAAGGTAAAGTGCCAGACCCAGCTGTGGGGGTAGAAGACCTCCTAAACCATCGTAAGGTAAGATAAGGTCCCAGACCCAGCTGTGGGGATAAAGACCTCCCAAACCATCGTAAGATATACGTAAGGTAAGGTAAGGTCCAAGACCCAGCTGTGGGGGGTAGAAGACCTCCCAAACCATCGTAAGATATACGAAATGTAAGTCGCCACTACGAGCTACAGATGGGGTAGTAAAATGCCTACGAAACTACCGTAAAATCTCAAGTCACATGGCGCAAGACACTGGTCTCGTGTTTCAGGCCTCCAAGACTCGGGTCCCAGGCCCTAGGACTCGGGTTTTTGGGTACCAGGATTCGGGTATTGTGTCCCAGGTCCGAGGTCCCAGGACAGAAAGCTGAGCACCACCTGGTCAGGAGGAGTGGCCAGCCTGGCGACGACCCCCCCACACACGTTCGATAACCTTTAATTATAACCATCCAATCGTCCCTTCCATCACCTCCCCTTATTAGTAACCCCTCCCCTTGTGACGTCCACCCCAGACGCACTCTAACATACTCCCTCCCCTTGTATGTCCACCCCAGACGCACTCTAACATACTCCCTCCCCTTGTGACGTCCACCCCAGACGCACTCTAACATACTCCCTCCCCTTGTGATGTCCACCCCAGACGCACTCTAACATACTCCCTCCCCTTGTGACGTCCACCCCAGACGCACTCTAACATACTCCCTCCCCTTGTGACGTCCACCCCAGACGCACTCTAACATACTCCCTCCCCTTGTGACGTCCACCCCAGACGCACTCTAACATACTCCCTCCCCTTGTGACGTCCACCCCAGACGCACTCTAACATACTCCCTCCCCTTGTGACGTCCACCCCAGACGCACTCTAACATACTCCCTCCCCTTGTGATGTCCACCCCAGACGCACTCTAACATACTCCCTCCCCTTGTGATGTCCACCCCAGACGCACTCTAACATACTCCCTCCCCTTGTGACAGTCCACCCCAGACGCACTCTAACATACTCCCTCCCCTTGTGACATCCACCCCAGACGCACTCTAACATACTCCCTCCCCTTGTGATGTCCACCCCAGACGCACTCTAACATACTCCCTCCCCTTGTGATGTCCACCCCAGACGCACTCTAACATACTCCCTCCCTTGTGATGTCCACCCCAGACGCACTCTAACATACTCCCTCCCCTTGTGATGTCCACCCCAGACGCACTCTAACATACTCCCTCCCCTTGTGACGTCCACCCCAGACGCACTCTAACATACTCCCTCCCCTTGTGATGTCCACCCCAGACGCACTCTAACATACTCCCTCCCCTTGTGATGTCTACCCCAGACGCACTCTAACATACTCCCTCCCCTTGTGATGTCCACCCCAGACGCACTCTAACATACTCCCTCCCCTTGTGATGTCTACCCCAGACGCACTCTAACATACTCCCTCCCCTTGTATGTCCACCTGAGACGCAATCTAACATACTCTCTTCCTTTGTGATGTCCACCTGAGACGCACTCTAACACACACACACACACACACACACTCTGCTGAGTGTTCTCCAGCAGTTCTCGTGAGCTAAGAGATTATATACTTGATTCGCCCGTCTCCAGCCCAGGCATGCAGCCCCCCCCCCCCTCCTCCCCATTCGCCAGAGATGGCGGGAGGGTGTGGTAACACAAGACCTGATGGTCTATGACGAGGTTATCTGCTTGGAGGACAGTACATGGGAAGGACAGATAACACAAGACCTGATGGTCTATGACGAGGTTATCTGCTTGGAGGACAGTACATGGGAAGGACAGATAACACAAGACCTGATGGTCTATGACGAGGTTATCTGCTTGGAGGACAGTACATGGGAAGGACAGATAACACAAGACCTGATGGTCTATGACGAGGTTATCTGCTTGGAGGACAGTACATGGGAAGGACAGATAACACAAGACCTGATGGTCTATGACGAGGTTATCTGCTTGGAGGACAGTACATGGGAAGGACAGATAACACAAGACCTGATGGTCTATGACGAGGTTATCTGCTTGGAGGACAGTACATGGGAAGGACAGATAACACAAGACCTGATGGTCTATGACGAGGTTATCTGCTTGGAGGACAGTACATGGGAAGGACAGATAACACAAGACCTGATGGTCTATGACGAGGTTATCTGCTTGGAGGACAGTACATGGGAAGGACAGATAACACAAGACCTGATGGTCTATGACGAGGTTATCTGCTTGGAGGACAGTACATGGGAAGGACAGATAACACAAGACCTGATGGTCTATGACGAGGTTATCTGCTTGGAGGACAGTACATGGGAAGGACAGATAACACAAGACCTGATGGTCTATGACGAGGTTATCTGCTTGGAGGACAGTACATGGGAAGGACAGATAACACAAGACCTGATGGTCTATGACGAGGTTATCTGCTTGGAGGACAGTACATGGGAAGGACAGATAACACAAGACCTGATGGTCTATGACGAGGTTATCTGCTTGGAGGACAGTACATGGGAAGGACAGATAACACAAGACCTGATGGTCTATGACGAGGTTATCTGCTTGGAGGACAGTACATGGGAAGGACAGATAACACAAGACCTGATGGTCTATGACGAGGTTATCTGCTTGGAGGACAGTACATGGGAAGGACAGATAACACAAGACCTGATGGTCTATGACGAGGTTATCTGCTTGGAGGACAGTACATGGGAAGGACAGATAACACAAGACCTGATGGTCTATGACGAGGTTATCTGCTTGGAGGACAGTACATGGGAAGGACAGATAACACAAGACCTGATGGTCTATGACGAGGTTATCTGCTTGGAGGACAGTACATGGGAAGGACAGATAACACAAGACCTGATGGTCTATGACGAGGTTATCTGCTTGGAGGACAGTACATGGGAAGGACAGATAACACAAGACCTGATGGTCTATGACGAGGTTATCTGCTTGGAGGACAGTACATGGGAAGGACAGATAACACAAGACCTGATGGTCTATGACGAGGTTATCTGCTTGGAGGACAGTACATGGGAAGGACAGATAACACAAGACCTGATGGTCTATGACGAGGTTATCTGCTTGGAGGACAGTACATGGGAAGGACAGATAACACAAGACCTGATGGTCTATGACGAGGTTATCTGCTTGGAGGACAGTACATGGGAAGGACAGATAACACAAGACCTGATGGTCTATGACGAGGTTATCTGCTTGGAGGACAGTACATGGGAAGGACAGATAACACAAGACCTGATGGTCTATGACGAGGTTATCTGCTTGGAGGACAGTACATGGGAAGGACAGATAACACAAGACCTGATGGTCTATGACGAGGTTATCTGCTTGGAGGACAGTACATGGGAAGGACAGATAACACAAGACCTGATGGTCTATGACGAGGTTATCTGCTTGGAGGACAGTACATGGGAAGGACAGATAACACAAGACCTGATGGTCTATGACGAGGTTATCTGCTTGGAGGACAGTACATGGGAAGGACAGATAACACAAGACCTGATGGTCTATGACGAGGTTATCTGCTTGGAGGACAGTACATGGGAAGGACAGATAACACAAGACCTGATGGTCTATGACGAGGTTATCTGCTTGGAGGACAGTACATGGGAAGGACAGATAACACAAGACCTGATGGTCTATGACGAGGTTATCTGCTTGGAGGACAGTACATGGGAAGGACAGATAACACAAGACCTGATGGTCTATGACGAGGTTATCTGCTTGGAGGACAGTACATGGGAAGGACAGATAACACAAGACCTGATGGTCTATGACGAGGTTATCTGCTTGGAGGACAGTACATGGGAAGGACAGATAACACAAGACCTGATGGTCTATGACGAGGTTATCTGCTTGGAGGACAGTACATGGGAAGGACAGATAACACAAGACCTGATGGTCTATGACGAGGTTATCTGCTTGGAGGACAGTACATGGGAAGGACAGATAACACAAGACCTGATGGTCTATGACGAGGTTATCTGCTTGGAGGACAGTACATGGGAAGGACAGATAACACAAGACCTGATGGTCTATGACGAGGTTATCTGCTTGGAGGACAGTACATGGGAAGGACAGATAACACAAGACCTGATGGTCTATGACGAGGTTATCTGCTTGGAGGACAGTACATGGGAAGGACAGATAACACAAGACCTGATGGTCTATGACGAGGTTATCTGCTTGGAGGACAGTACATGGGAAGGACAGATAACACAAGACCTGATGGTCTATGACGAGGTTATCTGCTTGGAGGACAGTACATGGGAAGGACAGATAACACAAGACCTGATGGTCTATGACGAGGTTATCTGCTTGGAGGACAGTACATGGGAAGGACAGATAACACAAGACCTGATGGTCTATGACGAGGTTATCTGCTTGGAGGACAGTACATGGGAAGGACAGATAACACAAGACCTGATGGTCTATGACGAGGTTATCTGCTTGGAGGACAGTACATGGGAAGGACAGATAACACAAGACCTGATGGTCTATGACGAGGTTATCTGCTTGGAGGACAGTACATGGGAAGGACAGATAACACAAGACCTGATGGTCTATGACGAGGTTATCTGCTTGGAGGACAGTACATGGGAAGGACAGATAACACAAGACCTGATGGTCTATGACGAGGTTATCTGCTTGGAGGACAGTACATGGGAAGGACAGATAACACAAGACCTGATGGTCTATGACGAGGTTATCTGCTTGGAGGACAGTACATGGGAAGGACAGATAACACAAGACCTGATGGTCTATGACGAGGTTATCTGCTTGGAGGACAGTACATGGGAAGGACAGATAACACAAGACCTGATGGTCTATGACGAGGTTATCTGCTTGGAGGACAGTACATGGGAAGGACAGATAACACAAGACCTGATGGTCTATGACGAGGTTATCTGCTTGGAGGACAGTACATGGGAAGGACAGATAACACAAGACCTGATGGTCTATGACGAGGTTATCTGCTGGAGGACAGTACATGGGAAGGACAGATAACACAAGACCTGATGGTCTATGACGAGGTTATCTGCTGGAGGACAGTACATGGGAAGGACAGATAACACAAGACCTGATGGTCTATGACGAGGTTATCTGCTTGGAGGACAGTACATGGGAAGGACAGATAACACAAGACCTGATGGTCTATGACGAGGTTATCTGCTGGAGGACAGTACATGGGAAGGACAGATAACACAAGACTTGATGGTCTATGACGAGGTTATCTGCTGGAGGACAGTACATGGGAAGGACAGATAACACAAGACCTTGATGGTCTATGACGAGGTTATCTGCTTGGAGGACAGTCCATGGGAAGGAAAGATAACACAAGACCTGATGGTCTATGACGAGGTTATCTGCTTGGAGGACAGTACATAGGATCTTCCGTTCCTTATGTATATAGATGGAAATAGGATACCCAAGTAGAAGGCTCCCTCCCAGTTGGTGCAAGAGGTTGGTATCCCACCCAGTAGATGAAACCAGAGCAGGTACGAAGGGCCTGGCTGATGGATCGCAGCGACAGACACGCCGTAAACAGATTTCACATCCTCCATTTGCGCCGGCGATAAAATCAGAGACGCCCACGGTAAAGTCGTCGGCGTTACAACCCTAGACCTGATCTCAACACAGACCTGAGAATAACCAGGAGGGATCCCTTCCCTTCTGCCAAGTCCACCAGGGGGTTCGTGAGGGGAAATGCCGAGACGGGGGTGGTGTGCGCCCCCACACCTTCCCCTGGAGGAGCGTCAACCCACAGATGCCGCCGCCACTCGCTGAGGCATGTACACTCCCTCGACTACAATGCTCTCACGTGCACACGCCGCCTTGGGAGGGGCGTGAGACGCAGTGCAGGGAATATAGACTGCCGGCAGTGGTGCTTGGGATGCCGGCAGTGGTACACAGACTGCCGGCAGTGATACACAGACTGCCGGCAGTGATACACAGACGGCCGACAGTGATATTTGGAAGTGAAAATCCCTGCGATCATCTGGTGGCAAACTCTTTAGAAAATATTTACTCTTCTGAATGCATGCGGGACACACACACACACACAAACACACACACACACACACACACACACACACACACACACACACACACACACACACAGATCTTCCAGTGAAACTATACAAGGAATTCCATGAATTAGCTACACCGCTAACCGCTATAATTAACACTTCGCTGGAACAGTATGAACGCCCTGAGGCTTGAAAGGCAAGCTACGTCACTCCACAACCCGAGTCCACCCATCCCGAGTCTCTTAACAGCTTAACGACCTGTTGCAATCACTCCAATCACTCCACCACATACCAACAGCAACAACAACCCTCCTCCTAAGACCTCCCTCCTCCCTCCCCTCCAACACCCCTCCACCACATACCAACAACCCTCCTCCTGAGACCTCCCTCCTTCCTCCCCTCCGACGCCCCTCCACCACAGACCGCCTTTCGTCATCACAGTCAACATCTTCCAACCAGAGTTCGTACACACAGGTGTAAGAACACTCCTATACCTACCACTGTAAACGTCACAAACAAGTGTATAGCAATGCGAGTGAACATCTCGGTCTCTTGTTGGTAAGGTTACGTGGTATGTACGTACCTCACCTGCTGTAATACTGTAACTATTCATCACTTGATGTTTCAATCGCGCTCATAAAGTACACATCATAACACTGTAAAACATCCTCTGTACATCATCCATCCTCGCTATCTAACACAGAGCACCTCACACATATGCTCTGTAATATCTGTAATATCTCAACTGTATTTTCAGTCAAATGGTGGCCTACATCCAATTCATCGTATCTACTTTATAATTCAGTACACACACACGTGTGTGTGTGTGTGTGTGTGTGTGTGTGTGTGTGTGTGTGTGTGTGTGTGTGTGTGTGTGTGTGTGTGTGCATAGGAGCAAAGACATGGGACATACACATATACGGGCAAGAGACGGGGCAGCAGCACAACTTCCTCCAGGCAACACTGTCAGTAAATCATGCGCACACACAAACTTCCAGGCCAAGGGCACACATACATCCCCTCCACAGCGAGCTACTACAGCAGGACGACGCCCCTGAACATCACAGAAGAACATCACAGAACATCACAACATCACTGAACATTACAACAGAATATCACTGAACATTACAAC
>NC_092289.1:3238946-3251446 GCF_036320965.1 Panulirus ornatus | reverse complement strand
TGATGGGTGGCCACTGTGGCTGTGTTGATGGGTGGTCACTGTGGCTGTGGTGGTGGTGGTGATGGGTGGCCACTGTGGCTGTGTTGATGGTGGTGATGGGTGGCCACTGTGGCTGTGGTGGTGATGGGTGGTCACTGTGGCTGTGTGTCCTCCTGGTCGGCGACACTCCCCCCTCCCCCCCGGGGGGGAAGGGGGGAGTGTCATCGCAGGCACGAGGCCAGCTCTCCCCCCCCCCCCCACTCCCCTGGGGGGGGAGGAAGGGGGGGATAATACGGCTAGTAAAACCCAGGCACTGGGAGCCTCCCTTCTCCACCCACCCACCCACCCACCCCTGCGTCTGTACCCACACACACACACACACACACACAGCGGTGGGTGGGTGGGTGGGAAGAAAAGGGAAATATAAAAAAAAAAAATAAAAAAAAAAAATAACTTGAAGAAAACACTACGTTCAGCACGGCAGGCGACGGGGGGGGGGCGGGCTTCGGCCCCCCCTGGGGTGGGGGGGAGGTGTGCCCGGGGGAGGGGGGGGGGGGTAATGCCTCTCATATAATACCACGTTTTACCATAATCGAATTTTGTGGGCCAGAGGTGCGGTCGCATGCAAAGTGGGCCAACCGGAGGCAGTCAGACCTCCCCCCGCCGCACCCCTGGGGTAATACCACACCTCCTCCTCTCCCCCTGTGGTTCACCCAGACATCCCCCCCCCCCTTAGACCAGGGGGAGGTGGAGACTCTGATCACCTCCCTCCTCCTCCTTCCCCGGAGACTCTGATCACCTTCCTCCTCCTCCCCCGGAGACTCTGATCACCTCCCTCCTCCTCCTCCCCCGGAGACTCTGATCACCTCCCTCCTCCTCCTCCCCCGGAGACTCTGATCACCTCCCTCCTCCTCCTCCCCCGGAGACTCTGATCACCTCCCTCCTCCTCCTCCCCCGGAGACTCTGATCACCTCCCTCCTCCTCCTCCCCCGGAGACTCTGATCACCTCCCTGCTCCTCCTCCCCCGGAGACTCTGATCACCTCCCTCCTCCTCCTTCCCCGGAGACTCTGATCACCTCCCTGCTCCTCCTCCCCCGGAGACTCTGATCACCTCCCTCCTCCTCCTTCCCCGGAGACTCTGATCACCTCCCTCCTCCTCCTCCCCCGGAGACTCTGATCACCTCCCTCCTCCTCCTCCCCCGGAGACTCTGATCACCTCCCTCCTCCTCCTTCCCCGGAGACTCTGATCACCTCCCTCCTCCTCCTCCCCCGGAGACTTTGATCACCTCCCTCCTCCTCCTCCCCCGGAGACTCTGATCACCTCCCTCCTCCTCCTCCCCCGGAGACTCTGATCACCTCCCTCCTCCTCCTTCCCCGGAGACTCTGATCACCTCCCTCCTCCTCCTCCCCCGGAGACTCTGATCACCTCCCTCCTCCTCCTCCCCCGTGTCTGTCCAACACCCGAGCAGTGTGTCCAATATTAATAATCGAAACGGAAGAGAAATTTCAAGTATACGACTCGTCGTCTCTCAAGACGGTTCACGCGCAGTAATCCTGAGGAAGGAATATAGTCTAGGTCAGGGGTCAGGGGTCATGGTCTGGGGGTCAGGGGTCAAGGGGTCAGGGGTCCAGCCCTCGGTACCACATGGTTAGGTCGAGGCTAAAAGGACGGTTCTGCACACCGCGTCCCTAGTTCTGGCAACACTACCCTGCCAGCCTCTTACCCTTCAACAACCCTCTCAAAAAACCAACCCTTCAACAACCCTCTCAAAAAACCTAACCCTTCACAACCCTCTCAAAAAACCAACCCTTCAACAACCCTCTCAAACAACCAACCCTTCATAACCCTCTCAAAAAACCAACCCTTCAACAACCCTCTCAAAAAACCTAACCCTTCACAACCCTCTCAAAAAACCAACCCTTCACAACCCTCTCAAAAAACCAACCCTTCAACAACCCTCTCAAAAAACCAACCCTTCAACAACCCTCTCAAAAAACCAACCCTTCAACAACCCTCTCAAAAAACCAACCCTTCACAACCCTCAAAAAACCAACCCTTCACAACCCTCTCAAAAAACCAACCCTTCACAACCCTCTCAAAAAACCTAACCCTTCACAACCCTCTCAAAAAACCAACCCTTCAACAACCCTCTCAAAAAACCAACCCTTCAACAACCCTCTCAAAAAACCAACCCTTCACAACCCTCTCAAAAAACCAACCCTTCATAACCCTCTCAAAAAACCAACCCTTCACAACCCTCTCAAAAAACCTAACCCTTCACAACCCTCTCAAAAAACCAACCCTTCACAACCCTCTCAAAAAACCAACCCTTCAACAACCCTCTCAAAAAACCAACCCTTCAACAACCCTCTCAAAAAACCAACCCTTCACAACCCTCTCAAAAAACCAACCCTTCAACAACCCTCTCAAAAAACCAACCCTTCACAACCCTCTCAAAAAACCAACCCTTCAACAACCCTCTCAAAAAACCAACCCTTCAACAACCCTCTCAAAAAACCAACCCTTCAACAACCCTCTCAAAAAACCAACCCTTCAACAACCCTCTCAAAAAACCAACCCTTCAACAACCCTCTCAAAAAACCAACCCTTCATAACCCTCTCAAAAAACCAACCCTTCACAACCCTCTCAAAAAACCAACCCTTCAACAACCCTCTAAAATAAACAACCCTTCACAACCCTCTCAAAAAACCAACCCTTCAACAACCCTCTCAAAAAACCAACCCTTCAACAACCCTCTCAAAAAACCAACCCTTCAACAACCCTCTCAAAAAACCAACCCTTCAACAACCCTCTCAAAAAACCTAACCCTTCAACAACCCTCTCAAAAAACCAACCCTTCACAACCCTCTCAAAAAACCAACCCTTCACAACCCTCTGAAAAAACTAAGGTCATTCAAAACCACACACACACACACACACACACACACACACTACTCAGGACCCCGTCCTGTACGAGAAGGTACAGTAATCTATACAAAATGATTTCACATTAAGGTTTCACATCTATGATGTCTCCTGGAGTCCCGCTACGCAGCCAGGGCTCCACCACGCACCGGCAAGCACACTTGGGCCACGACTGGTCAAGTGTGTGTGTGTGTTGTGTGTGTGTGTGTGTGTGTGTGAGACAGACATGCTCCAGATACACCTGCCACAAGGCAAACACCCGAGCCGTCATACACAGGCCGGCCTCAGCCCGACGCCAGCGAGCTCTAAGATCTTATCGAAATACGTCAAGTAATTTTCAAAGACACGTTCCACGCAAGGCTCCCCCAGGGCGGAGAGAACACACGATACCACCGCGTTCTTATGGTTCTGGTAATGATGGATCTACCAATACACACACACACACACACACACACACACACACACACACACACACACTCGAGATTTGTGGCACGTTTCTTTACATATATTCAATAAACCCTCACAGACATCAACAGCTTTGACAGCTGCAGGAACGAAACTTGTCTAATCCCGCCTCCTACGCCCGTCCATAGCTTGGACTGTCCCAGCTAAGGGAGTTACCTCAGGCCTCCTCTGCCCGTCCACAGCTTTCACAGCCCCAGGTACAGGAACAAGAGCAGCACCAATAATTCACTTCAACCGCTCATAGCTTTGTCTCCTCGCCCGTCCACAGCTTCTGACTACCACAGCTAAGGCAGCCAACACCATCCTGTCTCCTCGCCCGTCCACAGCTTCTGACCACCACAGTTAAGGCAGCCAACACCATCCTGTCTCCTCGCCCGTCCACAGCTTCTGGCTACCCACAGCTACGAAGGAATACTTTATCCTGTACCATCCCAGCGAAGAATTAAGTCCTAGGGACCAAATTCTCGAGCCATGGTAGGATTTCTGTCCAGTAGAAAAAGCATGCGAGTTCCCTCTGTTCGTATCCCTCCCAGACACCACACGGTGTCAACTCAAACCTCAACTTACGCATGCCTCGGGGACAGAGTACGTCACTTGAGGTTTTCAAAAACAATCAGGAACGAGAGGAGCATTTCAGGCCAGTCATGGACCACCGTAAACCTGGCCCTATTTCGTAGCATTCTGAGGGGAAACAGAAGACTCGTTCGCGATCGCTGCGCGCCAGAAAACTCCACTGAGAAAGAGCAATTTTGTTTCCTCGATTTCGCGGACGTTGCGAATTCTTTCCCTCGTTGGGGCAAGTAATGATGATAGCAGTGGTAAACGCAGACTCATCAACCACAGAGAGAATAGTGAACAGGTCACAATCTGAATGCAATGTATCAAGGGGGCTTACCCACACCTTCTCTCAGACTTTTGGTTTTCACGATCTAAGCTGTTCTCTGGCCAATACTTGAAGTATGCCACAACTTGTACTTTGAAAGGCTTGGAAAATTTGGCCAGGTGAACCAATGCTTGAAACAGTTCAGCAAAGTAAACAACGGCTTGGAGACGTTCTCCAAATAATACAATCAAGTGAAGAAGGATACACCATTAACACCAACCAACGCGCCACAAGAAACAGCGGTCAAAAAAAAAGCACTTCAGGAGACCCCCCCCCCCCCCCCCCAACACTTTCTGCACGCAGCCGTTGCACGGGACCACGTCTAGTACACATGCCAAACACACGCCCAATTAACTCTCGAAGAAGAGTTCGACAGTTAGCAGATAACTTCGTCTATTACGCCTGTGAGGAGGAACAAGGTCCAATTTGCCTTTCGGGGGAGATCGAAGGTTCCTTGTGATATTTCACGTGTCTGCTGGCATTAGGTCGAACTGCCTCGGGACCGACCGGCAACACCATGATCTCAAAGACTCCCTTCTGCGAATCGAATCTCGTCTGAGCGCCCCGGCTTTCCGTCCAGAAGTCCTGCTCTTCTTTGAGAGCACCAACCTTCCCTTGAACATCTCTACTCTCCTTCAAGCGCTCTTACTCTTCATAAAGCGCTCTTACTCTTCATAAAGCGCTCTTACTCTTCATAGAGCGCTCTAACTCTTTATAAAGCGCTCTTACTCTTTATAAAGCGCTCTTACTCTCCTTCATGCGCTCTTCGCCCTTGAGCGCCTTTACACTGACTATGCTTGGCAAACTTCGTCATGTCCCTCATTCACTGAGGGATCGCATCGCTACTGACTTACAGACACACGACTTCCCACCTCGGCGCCTATGTTTCCCCTGGTAATAAGACTCAAAACAAAAGAATAACACACACCCTTCCCACCTCCTTCAAATACAACCATTAAGCCTAATTCTATATCATCTCGCGTTACGGGGAAAGGGTGGGTGTCCCTTCGAGTGCACACACCCGCCGGGCGAAACCCTCGCAAAGGAACCACTCGTGCAAGACACCAGCTCCCACACAACAGATCATCATCTTATACCAACCAACTCATCGTCTCATACTAACCAAATACTGTCGCTGCAACATAAAAGTATATTCCAAGGAGAGACCAATGTTCGATGGAAGAATACACAACTGTACCGGGAGCCAAGCTTACAGAGGCAGAACTTAATACGGTGTGTCGAACCTGCTGACCTGGGCTGAGGTCCAGACCTGTGAGTGGGAATGTAGGAAATGGGTGCAGCCGAGTACATGGGGGTGTGTGTGGGACTGGGGTCTGGTCGAGTAGGTGGTGGTACTCGGGGTGTGTGGGACTGGTCTGTCGTAGGGGGACTCGGGTGTGTTGGACTGGGTCTGGTCGAGTAGGTGGTGATACTCGGGGTGTGTGGGGACTGGGGTCTGGTCGAGTAGGTGGTGGTACTCGGGGTGTGTGGGACAGGGGTCTGGTCGAGTAGGTGGTGGTACTCGGGGTGTGTGGGACAGGGGTCTGGTCGAGTAGGTGGTGGTACTCGGGGTGTGTGGGACTGGGGTCTGGTCGAGTAGGTGGTGGTACTCGGGGTGTGTGGGACTGGGGTCTGGCCCAGAAGGTGGGAGTGTAGGGAAGGGGTCCAAGTCGGTCACATGGATACACAGAGATTCGGGTCCAGCCCTGTACATGGAAGCGTGGTGATGGGGTCCAGCTCTGTACATGGAAGCGTGGTGATGGGGTCCAGCCCTGTACACGAAAGCGTGGTGATGGGGTCCAGCTCTGTACACGAAAGCGTGGTGATGGGGTCCAGCCCTGTACATGGAAGCGTGGCGATGGGGTCCAGCCCTGTACATGGAAGCGTGGTGATGGGGTCCAGCCCTGTACATGGAAGCGTGGTGATGGGGTCCAGCCCTGTACACGAAAGCGTGGTGATGGGGTCCAGCCCTGTACATGGAAGCGTGGTGATGGGGTCCAGCCCTGTACATGGAAGCGTGGTGATGGGGTCCAGCCCTGTACATGTGGAAGCGTGGTGATGGGGTCCAGCCCTGTACATGGAAGCGTGGTGATGGGGTCCAGCGCTGTACATGTGGAAGCGTGGTGATGGGGTCCAGCCCTGTACACGAAAGCGTGGTGATGGGGTCCAGCGCTGTACATGTGGAAGCGTGGTGATGGGGTCCAGCCCTGTACATGGAAGCGTGGTGATGGGGTCCAGCGCTGTACATGTGAAGCGTGGTGATGGGGTCCAGCCCTGTACATGGAAGCGTGGTGATGGGGTCCAGCCCTGTACATGGAAGCGTGGTGATGGGGTCCAGCCCTGTACATGGAAGCGTGGTGATGGGGTCCAGCGCTGTACATGTGGAAGCGTGGTGATGGGGTCCAGCCCTGTACATGGAAACTGATGATGGGGTCCAGCGCGTACCATGAAGCGTGTTGATGGGGTCCAGCCTGTACACAAAGCGGGTGATGGGGTCTAAGCCCTGTACATGGAACGTGTGATGGGGTCGCAGCCCTGCACACGGAAAGCGTGGCGATGGGGTCCCAGCTCTGTACACGGGAAGCGGTGATGGGGTCAAGCTCTGTACACGGAAAGGCAGTGGGCGATGGGGTCCAGCCCTGTACATGGAAGCGTGGTGATGGGGTCCAGCCCTGTACACGAAAGCGTGGTGATGGGGTCCAGCCCTGTACATGAAGCGTGGTGATGGGGTCCCAGAGCCCTTTACATGGAAGCGGTGGTGGATGGGGTCAACCCTGTACACGAAAGCGTGGTGATGGGGTCCAGCCCTGTACATACATAGAAGCGTGGTGATAAGGTCCAGCCCTGTACACGAAAGCGTGGTGATGGGGTCCAGCCCTGTACATACACAGAAGCGTGGTGATGGGGTCTAACCCTGTACATGGAAGCGTGGTGATGGGGTCCAGCTCTGTACACGAAAGCGTGGTGATGGGGTCCAGCCCTGTACACGAAAGCGTGGAGATGGGGTCCAGCCCTGTACATGAAAGCGTGGTGATGGGGTTCGACGTTCGGGTAAAGATACACTTCAACACATTTTTTTTATCCCCAGGATGGAAGCTAAACAGAGACGTGGACTGGGACAGCGTGGCGTGGCAGGGGGAGGCGAGGGAGGCGAGGGAGGTGAAGGAGGCGAGGGAGGTGAGTCTTTGATCCCGCTCGACTCCTTTGCTGTGAAGCATCACTGGGCGGACCCCGGGAGCCGTCTTAATGAATATTATTGATGTCTTCTCCATGATGCGAACCGCCCCTGTCCTCCATGGGGGGAACATATCAGGCAACCTTAAAGATGGTCGGGAGGCAGGCGTGTGTGTGTGTGCCGCGCCGCCGCCCCCCCTGATGCACCCACCGACCACCTGGGTCTGCATGACACGTGCTTCTGCCGTACGACAGTTTCAGCATGACGCCTGCTGGCAGCAGGTCCTCAGGCAGCCGGCCACTCTCTTACCCCCAACACCAGGCATACGACAAAGTATAAATGTCTTAAAAAAATAAAAAAATCTGGGGACATCAACTTATTTCTTTTTGTTCACAGTTCCCCGGAGACCCTGAGGGCGTGAATGACCAGTCAGGTCGATGGTTAACACCTTTACTTACATCACTTGCCACCAGCCGAGCAGGGGCAAGACATACGGGTTCAGCATGACAGCCTGGACCCCACTGAATCGATGGGGATCACACAGAGAGACGTAACTTGAAAGAGGAACACCATAACACGACAGCTGTTCAAACACACGAGATCATAAAATACAGACGCCCCGTCTGTGGTGTTTTCTCTCTAAATTCTGTGAAAACGAGAAATTGTCTCCCCAGTGTCAGCCATCACCAGCCGTTACTCCCCCTGTGGGTGGCGGGCGCGTACCTACCTACCTACCCTACCTCCCTCCCCTGCCAAGGAGGAGGGGACCAGTAAGGGGAGGCTGCAGCTCTACCAGTAGGCAGGGCCGGGCTAATGAAGCTGAGGCGTGCACGAAATTTAAACATGGCCAAGCAGGGAGGGAGGAGGGTGACTCAAAGATATACACGGGCTAATCGGATCTCTCTCTCTCTCTCTGGGCCACCACCAAACCCACCAATCGTAGTCTGCCAACACTGACTGGTGTGTGGATTAGGGTGTCAAGTCCCCCTCCAGCACCATGGCACGACGCGTTATGACGGTGCGACATGAGCACGACGGTACGATCTCTGGGCACCACGGCACGATCCTACAACCCCTGCGTGAATGAGTCTTTGGTCGACCAAGCTGTTGGAAGCCGCAGCTCTCAGGCTCAAACAGCCCCCCCCCCACAGCCTGGCTGGTCTGGTACACTATGTAGGTACCTGACCAGTGCACTCTTGGCCTTCTCTGCCGTGCATCCCAGGCTGTTTCTGACGGTAGATGGCAAGGAGTTTGAAGAGTCTTGGGCGCCGGGGGGTTTAAGGTGTTCTCTCTTGTCGTGCATATTGCATCTTTGGATTTCAGAGGAATATCCTTACATGCCTGTCGTGCCAGGAGGATGTTACTTCTGACTGTACGTCGAGTACCATAACTTATAGGATTTTCCAGGTATAGAGGATGATACACCTAGGCCGTCTGCGCTCCTGGGAGCCTTAAGTGATTTCAGATGCTTCCAGGAATTCTGTTCCTTCACCACATTAGTATGGGCTGTGAAAGATCTCTGGACACTTTCTAGTTCCATAATTTAGCTCGCCTAGGAGGGCGATGTTAGGAACGGAAAAGCATTAAATTCGTGAAGGATTAGGGCCATAAACAACATCATAATTGTTTCTTTTTTTCTCCCCTTGTCTTGAAGGTCCGCAGGATCCAGCCTGCCATCCCTCTGCATGAGGCAACCGTTGTTCTGTTGTGTTCGCTGAAGGTCAGGTCGTCAGACATCATTACTCCAAGGTCTTTCGCATTATTCATCTGGTTTCATGAAAGCGTCTGTGTCTGTTCGGTATTCTGTGTTGTTTCTGGTTTCTTTATTTTCCTCATGTTAGATATGAGAACGAGGAACAAGAGGGGTGCAAGTAGAGTTCCTTGGGGGACTGAGCGTTTTACTGTGGAGGCACTGGAGATGGTGGCACGGTTTACAACTACGTGTTGTGATCTATTGGTTAAAAAGTTGTATAACCATCTCCCAATTTATCCTGCTATTCCCACTTTCCGCATTTTATGTGTCAAGACACCATGGTCACATTTGTCAAATGCTTGAGCAAGGTGTGGGTAAATCAGCGTTGTCTTCTACAGCTTCTCCCGCCTTAACCAACGCTCTCCTTACCTTCTGGTTCTCTTACCTTACCCAACACTCTCCCTCCCTAACCCCCGGTTTTCCTGCCTTACCCAACACTCTCCCTCCCTAACCCCTGGTTTTCCTGCCTTACCCAACACTCTCCCTCCCTAGCCCCTGCTTCTCCTGCCTTACCCAACACTCCCCCTCCCTAACCCCTGGTTCTCCTGTCTTTCCCAACACTCTCCTTACCCTAACCCCTGGTTCTCCTGTCTTTCCCAACACTCTCCTTACCCTCTCGTTCTGTCTTACCTAAAACTCTCCTTACCCTCTGGTTCTCTTACCTTACCCAACACTTTCCCTCCCAAACCCCTGGTTCTCCTGCCTTACCAAACACTCTCCCTCTGGCTCTCCTGCCTTACCAAACACTCTCCCTCTGGCTCTCCTGCCTTACCCAACACTCTCCCTCTGGCTCTCCTGCCTTACCCAACACTCTCCCTCTGGCTCTCCTGCTTTCCCCAAGCACCAAGCATCTCCAACCACAGTCAGACACCCTCTTGTCTAGTTTCCTGATCCGTGCCTCCGTCCGCACGACGCGGCCCTCTGATTACTTTACCTCGATCTGCATGCCATCCACACAACACGCTACTCTCTCACTCACCAGGTGCACCACCACCGCCACCACCACGTCTAGACATGATCTTCTGTCCTCATACCTCACACTCCCCCGTGCCTCACAACACCCTCCTCGTTCCTCTCGCACATTCTCGTGCTTCGAAGCTCCTCTGTAAACAAGAGATCACACACACACGTACGTCATGGCACCCCTCCGTCCCCTCACGGACTCTCTCTCTCTCTCTCTCTCTCTCTCTCTCTCTCTCTCTCTCTCTCTCTCTCTCTCTCTCTCTCTCTCTTCTCGTCTCCACTGGTGCCACCAACACCGGGGGAAGGGGTGTCCCAGGGAGGCACAAGTAATGACAAAAACCAACATGGAAGCTGTGAAGGGATGCTGGTGGCTGTCTCTTTGTTTGTCCTCCAGCAATAATACCTCTATTGGTATCTGGTCTCCACCCTCCCCTCCAACCCACCCTGTCTGGCCTCCACCCTCCCCTCACACCCACCCCTTCTGGTTTCCACCCTCCCCTCCCACCCGCCCTGTCTGGCCTCCACCCTCCCCTCTCACCCACCCTGTCTGGCCTCCACCCTCCCCTCTCACCCACCCTGACTGGCCTCCCCCCTCCCCTCACACCCACCCCTTCTGGCTTCCACCCTCCCGCCCGCCCCCCTGTCTGGCCTCCACCCTCCCCTCACACCCACCCCTTCTGGCTTCCACCCTCCCCTCCCACCCGCCCTGTCTGGCCTCCACCCTCCCCTCACACCCACCCCTTCTGGCCTCCACCCTCCCCTCACACCCACCCCTTTTGGCTTCCACCCTCCCCGCCCGCCCGCTGTCTGGCCTCCACCCTGGCGGGGTGGGGGGGAGGTTGGAGGCACAGACTCCCTCAGCAGAAGACACACGGCGGATGATGGAGGGCTCCCGCGGGAGCATCTCCCCTCCTGAACTGACCTGGTGACGGTGTCGCGATACCTGGTGACCTGGGGGAGGCTACCACAGGTTCACCAGGCGCGTGATGTACCTGGTGACCTGCGAAGGACACCAGTTGAGCAGTAAGGGCGGAGGAGAGACGGGAGGAGAGGCCGGTGAGGGGAGGACGTGCACCAGCAGGAGGGAGAGGCTGTGGGACGTCTTCCACGCCGCCAACACACCCCTGCCTCCACCGCCAACCAGGGGGACGCTCTCCCCACACTGGCGTCTGGTGGGCATGGTGAAGGCAGTGTGGGAGGAGTGCCTCTCGGTACATGCGATGGTGAGAGAGAGAGAGAGAGAGAGAGAGAGAGAGAGAGAGAGAGAGAGAGAGAGAGAGAGAGAGAGAGAGAGAGAGAGAGAGTGTGGGTGGCGTGGGAGGAGGGTGGTGAGCGGGGGCCGACACTGGGCCAGCGATGCATAACCCAGGACGACCGCAACATGACTGGGTCCTCCTCACCACGCACGCACGCCTCCACGTGCTCCAGCTAGCACGTGCACCCCACCACCACACGCACGCCTCCACGTGCTCCAGCTAGCACGTGCACCCCACCACCACCTTCCACCCTCCCCAACACTACCACCACCACCACCACCACACCTTCCACCTCCCCAACACTACCACCACCACCACCACCACCTTACACTCTCCCCACCATAGCCATTACCACCTTACACCCCCAACAAACACTTCCAACACCACCTTACACCCTACCCACAGTACCACCCCCTTATACCCTTCCCAACACCCTTATCACCCCCTTATATCATGCCCACCAGCGTTCTACACTAAACCCCTAACCAAATCCACTCCCCTCAGAGAGCAAGAATTCCTTCAACAGGAAACCTCTCTCTCTCTCTCTCTCTCTCTCTCTCTCTCTCTCTCTCTCTCTCTCTCTCTCTCTCTCTCTCTCTCTCTCTCTCTCTCTCTCTCGCTCTCTCTCTCTCACCAGTGAGGAGAGCAGGAGGGTATCAGGCGCGGCCAGGAGACCCCATATGCACAGGCTTTCAAGGTATTCCTCCTCCCACGCCTCCTGGCGTGTGCTGTCCACAAGTCACTCCGTTACAGACACACCGTCAGCGACGTTTTCTGTGTAGTTGTGTTACGATGGTGTCGACACGCACCGCGAGAGAGAGAGAGAGAGAGAGAGAGAGAGAGAGAGAGAGAGAGAGAGAGAGAGAGAGAGAGAGAGAGAATGAGAGGAGAGTGTTCTGCTTGTTTGCATGGACAAGTCGATTGATAAACAACCCAATTATCTTCGCCCAGACTCTGGCAAAGGCAGATGTGCAGGGGAAGGCGTGCAGAAGCGCGTCCTGCCACCACAATATTGCATACATCTCACCCACATTCCACACACACACACACACACACACACACACACACACACACACACACACACTGTTTTCTGTGACCG
>NC_092289.1:3151446-3233946 GCF_036320965.1 Panulirus ornatus | reverse complement strand
GTTCCTCCTGTTCTGCACCATGTTCTTCCCTTTGTTCTAAACAACGGTCTCTTTTGTTCTGAAGTGTTCTTTCTTTTGTTCTGAGCATCGTTATTCCTTTTGTTCTGAAGTGTTCTTCCTTTTTTCTCAACAACAATGTATCTTTTTTCATGGTGTTCTTTCTTCTGTCCTGAACAATGTTCTTCCTTTTGTTCTGAAGTGTTCTTCCCTTTTTTCTTAACAACAGTCTATATCTTGTGCTGAAGTGTTCTTTCTTCTGTTCTGAACAATGTTCTTCCTTTTGTTCTTAACAAAGCTCTATAGTTTGTTCTGAAGTGTTCTTCCTTTTGTTCTGAAGTGTTCTTCCTTTTGTTCTTAACAACGCTCTATATTTTGTTCTGAAGTGTTCTTCCTTTTGTTCTGAACAATGATGTATTTCTTCTTACTTCTGTTTTCACGATCTCTCTCTCTCTCTCTCTCTCTCTCTCTCTCTCTCTCTCTCTCTCTCTCTCTCTCTCTCTCTCTCGTGTCCTCCTCCTGCTTCACATACACCAGTTCGGCCACACACCTCCCTTCCTCCCTCCCTCCCTCCCTCACCCCGGCTGGTGCCTCACCACCACACACACACACACACACACACACACACACACACACACACACACCACGTGCAACCCTCCACACCAGAAGTAAATCAATTGTAAACCAGAGCGGGTCCTCCTCCAGCGCCGTGCGAACGAGGTAATAAAATGGCCAACCTGGTGGCCAGCGAGGCAGAAGACTCCCCAGAGAGGCACCTCCCCATCCCTGGCCTGCACACACACACACACACACACACACACACCCATGACCAACACATACATCTTCAACAAACACACTGGCCTTCATTTTCCCCGACACCTGTCCTCATATTCAACAAGCACACTTGCCTTCACATACCCCAGGCAAACACTGCCTCATGCTCACCAAACGCACCTGTCCTCATATTCACAAGGCAAACACTGCCTCATGTTCACCAAACGCACCTGTCCTCACACTCCTCACACACACACTTGTCCTCATATTCACCAAACACACACTGCCTCAGTGACCGACGGACCCCCACCCCAGCCTGCCATACACCATGCATGATACTCGGAACGAACATGAAGATATTATACTGTCTATCATGAAGATATTATACTGTCTAGCATCAAGATGTTATACTGTCTATCATGAAGATATTATACAGTCTATCATGAAGATATTATACAGTCTATCATGAAGATATTATACAGTCTATCATGAAGATATCATACAGTCTATCATGAAGATATCATACTATCATGAATATATTATACTGTCTATCATGAAGATATCATACAGTCTATCATGAAGATATCATACTATCATGAATATATTATACTGTCTATCATGAAGATATACTGTCTATCATGAAGATATTATACTGTCTAGCATCAAGATGTTATACTGTCTATCATGAAGATATTATACAGTCTATCATGAAGATATTATACAGTCTATCATGAAGATATTATACAGTCTATCATGAAGATATTATACAGTCTATCATGAAGATATTATACAGTCTATCATGAAGATATCATACAGTCTATCATGAAGATAACCTTGCTCAAGAGCGCAACACAAGTAGCAATTATGATCATGACCAAAACAATCATGACTGAGCGATGATTCTAATGACAAGAAAGATCACAATATCATGATCATATCATGATTCACTGAACATATACATACATATACATACATATATGGTATCAATATAAACTGACGATAACCAACATGGCCCAACATCTGCTAATGACTGTGGCAAAACTGGTGAATTTCGAGACCACTTCTACAGAACATAAGAAAGCTTGTGTAAGCATTTCATTCCTATCACTGTCCTGCCTTGTACGTATTCTAATTTTGCACATACTGTAAATGATTAACGTCTTGCACATACATGTCCTCCAATCCCCGTTGATCAACCTCTGTAAACAGTTTACTTGCCATGTAAACAGACGGACCTGTCGTTCAATGTTCATGTAAACAGACGAACCTTTCGTTCAATGTCCACGTAAACAGACGGACCTTTCGTTCAATGTTTACGTAAACAGACGGACCTTTCGTTCAATGTCCACGTAAATAGCCGGACCTTTCGTTCAATGTTCTCCAGCCTTTGTGTACAAATTTCTAACTTGTACGTCAGACACACTGATGCCCGGATCCTGGACCTTGTGTGTGTGTGTGTGTGTGTGTGTGTGTGTGTGTGTGTGTGTGTGTGTGTGTGTGTGTGGCCTCTCCCGCGCGCCACAGTCCACGGGATGGGAGGAAATGCAGAATATATTCTCCGTTGCTACTGCACAACTCAATCTGCCGATGTAGGACCGAGAGAGCACCAGGAGGGAAGAGAGCAGTGATAACAAGCCACACCCAACTGAAAAGGGCAAACACAAACAGGAGATGCTCAATGAAAAAATAAAATCCACACACAAAAAAATGATGTAGGAAGAGTCAAGTGCAAGGGAAAAAAAGGATTAAAAATGAACATGAGCTGGAATATCTATCTACTGGTCTGTCTATCCATCTATCTATCCATTAGTAGGTAAAAACCACAAGGAAACGAGAAATATAAAGTTCCAACCGCTTTTGTATAATTCCATCGTCAAGACTCGGTACAAATAGGAAGAACCAGAGTACAATACACCAGCCACCGCTGGGCGGGGGCCGGCAGGTGAACGAATTAAAGAAACAGATGACGGGAATAGGTCACAGGTCACCCTCCACGAACCTGACCTCCCTCAGGTTACAAACCCAGGTTAACGTACGTTCTAGGGAACATTCAAGAGTGAGGAAAATGTAAATATGTTTCCCGGAACATAAGTTAACTTGATTTTGTTACTGGAGAGAGGCGAGGGCGTGGAGGCTGACCTGCGGGCCCTAATCCCTTCACCCTCTCCGAAAATGTGATTACGCGAAAGCGCTTGACAATTTGTGTTTTCCGTTTTCTTGAGGTTCTACCTGCTACTTGTGTACTCTTTCCATGTAGCTTCGTCTCTTCGATGTATATCAAGTGACTGTTATATTTCTCTCTTGTGTCTCCCCTGATGATGTGATTATTATACGAAAGTGCACTTGGGAACTTATCGTGTTTCATTTTCCCCGTGGACTCATACGAATATATATATATATATATATATATATATATATATATATATATATATATATATATATATATATATATATATATATATATATGAGCGATGTTCCTCCTCCCCACGAACGAGGGCTGTACGGGTAGGGCTGGCGGCTCTGAGGGAGGAGGAACCAGTGGAGGAGGCCGACAGTGTCTGCCGGTCGGATCGCTCACCCCCTGACACGTTCCCTTCGCCCGCACTGCCACAGTAAACGTTCTAGACAAACGTTTTGCTACAGAGGTCATTCTTAAAGTAACG
The DNA here is from genome assembly GCF_036320965.1 of Panulirus ornatus. Classification (NCBI taxonomy): domain Eukaryota; kingdom Metazoa; phylum Arthropoda; class Malacostraca; order Decapoda; family Palinuridae; genus Panulirus; species Panulirus ornatus. Next base: position 3,230,512 of record NC_092289.1, on the reverse strand, counting down.
CAACCCAGTGGGTGGAGGCGAAGGATGTAGTGGTAGGGTCTAGCTAGGTCCCAGGGACGGGAGTGGCATGGCTGACGTCGGCACGGCTGACGTCTGACGTCTGCCCTGGGGGAGTGACAGAGTGGGTGGGTGGTAGCGGTGGTGTTGATGGTGAGTGTGTGGTTGTGCTGGTGGGTAAGCGCCTGTGGTAGTCGTGGCGTGGGGTGGTAAGCGGGTGAAGTGGTGGTAAGTGGGTGTGGTAGTGATAAAGGTGTGAGATGGTCCTTGTGGCTAGGGTGTTGAGTGCAGGGAGGCTGGTGGTGAGAGGCAGGGGTCTCGAGTGCAGGGAGGTTGGTGGTGAGAGGCAGGGGTCTCGAGTGCAGGGAGGCTGGAGGTGATAGGCAGGGGTCTCGAGTGCAGGGAGGCTGGAGGTGAGAGGCAGGGGTCTCGAGTACAGGGAGGCTGGAGGTGAGAGGCAGGGGTCTCGAGTGCAGGGAGGTTGGTGGTGAGAGGCAGGGGTCTCGAGTGCAGGGAGGCTGGAGGTGAGAGGCAGGGGTGGAGACCTCAGACGTGATGGTGGGTGCCATGTTTAACCTCCCTGGCACATTCACCTGACCTCCTCCTCCCCTCACCTGCAACTCCACCTCTCCTCCCACTTAACGCTGCTCTTACTCATGTGACACAAAATGTGGTAACCGATCTCTCTCTCTCTCTCTCTCTCTCTCTCTCTCTCTCTCTCTCTCTCTCTCTCTCTCTCTCTCTCTCTCCGGCAAGTGCCACACGCTTGTCAAGCCTATTCGTAAAAGTTCATCGTAAGTAGGTAGGTAGGTATGTAGGTATGTAGGTAGGTAGGTAGGTAGGTAGGTAGGTAGGTAGGTAGATAGGTAGGTAGGTAGGTAGGTAGGTAGGTAGGTAAAGTCATCCACATCTTTATTCTTCAGAACGTAAGATCTAGACGAGGATCGTCTTAATGATACAATAACACAAGCCAAGGCACACAGGGCACCGACCAGTGCCCATGGCTACCCTCAGTGCCAGAGGGAGGGACTGATCAGTGCCACAAGGGGGCTGACCAGCGCCCCAGGGAGGGACCAGTGCCGGTGAGGACCCTCACTGCCTTGAGGTGGGGCAGGCAACAGTGCCACACGGCACTAGAACCAAGATTCGTCAGGCAAGGTACGGTATGATGTGCTGGCCCGGAGAGAGAGAGAGAGAGAGAGAGAGAGAGAGAGAGAGAGAGAGAGAGAGAGAGAGAGAGAGAGAGAGAGAGAGAGAGAGAGCTCGGGCGTGTTATCCCCAGCCATAGGGACAAAGTAGGCCAAGCAAGCCTTTTACCTCCCACACACACACACACGTCCTCAGCACACCGCCACCACCCATCTCCCCTCCCCCTTAGCCATACGTCAAGCCAGGTCGGAGGTCAAACACTAGCCAGCCGGGGTCGAGGTCGCTCAGGGTCGGGCCTGGGAGGGAGGGAGGGTGGCTGGGGGAGGAGTTTCTCCCGGGAAGCAGGATGTGGCCAGCCGAGCGGCACGACCCGCCTCCCTCACTTCCCTCCGTATCTCCTCCCCTGGCCCTCTGCCACACCTGTCTTTACTCCATCACCCTTCCCTCCTGATCAGCACAACTGCTCCTTCTACAGACACCAGGGAAGCAGGAGAACGATCCGCACCTCCAGCAGGTGACCTCGTCAGAGACCATCGTGTCTTTCAACGTCCACCGTTCCTCATATACTCCCTACACACACAGACACACACACACACACAGACACACACACACACACACACACACACATCTCCCTCACACAGCCCAGGCCACTGTAAGCATCTCCGTCAAACTACACATAACAACACATTGTAATCCCATGTACGACCCCTGCCGCACCAGGCTCCACCAGGCCACTGTAAACACGAGGACAAGGACAGTGTGCAACACAAGCAGGACGGCTGGAGGGCCCGGTGTTAGATGCGATCTAGGGACTGTGTACCGCAAGCACGAGACACGTAGAGAAAAAAAGAAAGGAAGAAAAAGAGTGGGACTTGGATAATGGGGTTATAATGTCTCCAACTTTCCCCAGTCACTTTCTACCTCACTCTCAGACCCATACCTTGCTGCTCACACCCATACTTACTTGATCTACACCCAGACTCCCTGGTGTTTACATCAGTACTTTCTATTTCCACCCCATACTTAAAGCTATCTACACCCACATTTCCTGCAGTTTCCACCCACAATTCCGTGCTCTTCCAGACACACCTCCAATTGATTCCTATCGTGTGTCTTCCTTAATCCAGTCTCTCCTCCCAGTCATGTCAACCTCTGCTTCCTGATAGAAGCCATTCTACTTCCAGCCACATTATGTTCAGCTGCCAGACATACTCCTCGCTATTTGTATACGTCCTTCAAGTTTCCTTGTCGACCAGGCTGGTCGACAAGGTCAGCGCCAACAGAGTTACATTTCTCGCTACATTCCCACGTATCTCCCACACATCCACAACCCTCCCACCCCCAAACACACGTCCTACATCCCCCTCCTCCTTTCATTACCCCAGAGCACCACCATCGTCCCACTCAACCAACAACCCACACATGGAGTCCACCATATCTCCAGGCTCAGTCGCCCTCCCACACAACCCCCGGACACCTCTCTCACACACACACACACACACACTAAGGCACCCACCTCGCCCAGAGCACCTTCAGGAGACGACCCCAGCGGACGGAAGAAAGTAAGGCGACGTCCCCCCCGCGTGGCGCCCCACAGCGAGCACCACCTCACAGGAAAAGATCAAAAACTGTGTGCAAGAACCGCCCTTCAGTCAGCCCGGCGAGGCCCGTGGCACCGGGGCTACTACGCCAGAGTCCAGGGCGATATCCAGGATGAGATACAGAGCGCCAGGCCTTCATGTGTGTACCCAGGGCAGTGTACACACGGAACAACGGAAGCCCCTACAGAGAAGTACAGCAACAGAACCAGCGATACAGCGACACCAACAGCAGTTCAGTGGAGGCAGAAACAACACCACAGTGATACAGAGAAATACAGAGCGGAATTCAAACAGCAACAGACCACTGGGTACCCTCGAGGTTGGTTTGTGATGGTGGTTGGCATCAGAAACGCACAGGTCAGCGTGGCAAAGGTAGAAGACAGACACATCATTCAAGAAGAAAAACCAACAGACAGTCACGGTGACTAAGGGGAGCAAATAACGTTAAGTCGTGGCTTCGAAGCGAGATATTGCTCAAGTTTATAGTTACACGAAGCGAAATATTTACTAATCTATTCTTAAACTTGTCTATCATACTACTCTCAACTACTTCTACCTTGCAAATCGCCCAGTACGTCAACAATCCCGTTGAAGGAGAAGCAGTTCGCCTCACACGAGGTAAATCGTTGTTAGCCTACGAGTCTGCATCCATAAACACAAGATTCACATCTCAAGTTCCTCGTTAGACCAAGACCAGCAAAGCCTCTGGTAATGATATAACTACTCGTTAGGGATCACCTCTTCATCTTCAACCTTCCCTCTTCTATGGTACACAGATTCCAAGTGTCTGTCCAGTGGGCACGAGCAGGGTTTGTTTACATCCACGGTCTAGGAACGAAGATTCCACGGGGCAATTTACCTTCCTATTCGTCCTGCCAGCCACACACACACTGCCCCCTTGACCCATGACCCAGGGAATTATTCCGGTGACCCCACGCTGACCAGCTGGCTGGGGCAAAAGCGGCTTAAGCCACATGTAAACACGGGACCCGTTCCATCCCGGCTGACGTGGGAGTAACACACCGTGTAACACGGGACACCGTCCCATCCAGGCTGACGCGGGAGCAACACACGTGTAACACGGGACACGTCCCATCCCAGCTGACGCGGGAGCAACACACACGTGTAACACGGGACACCGTCCCATCCCGGCTGACGCGGGAGCAACACACGTGTAACACGGGACACCGTCCCATCCCAGCTGACGCGGGAGCAACACACCGTGTAACACGGGACCCGACCCATCCCGGCTGACGCGGGAGCAACACACGTGTAACACGGGACACCGTCCCATCCCGGCTGACGCGGGAGCAACACACTGTGTAACACGGGACCCGTTCCATCCCGGCTAAGGAACCAAACATTACCATTCCACCCGGTTCATCTCCCCGTCGGCCGGGTTGATGAAGCCAAAATTCGAGACGTATTTGGCTTCAGCTTTCTATTCCCTCCAATTCTAAGGACATCATTAATTCAGAGTATACACCACCCTACACCACTACTTAACAACACTACTAATAGTATCACGTTGTTAATAACACTTGAGAAATACAATCTATCTCTTAGCACAAAAATAAATTAACACGAAGGACTGAAAGCGTAAAAAAATCACATCTTCTGTGACCATGTCTTGATCCTCCGCGAGAAACCAAATGTGACATAATTATCCCACCAAAGATACCAATGGTTTCGGCAAACCTACCGTCTGTAAACTGCCTCGTTCTCACTGGTTTCAAGCCTCGTTCTCACTGGTTTCAAGCCTCGTTCTCACTGGTTTCAAGCCTCGTTCTCACTGGTTTCAAGCCTCGTTCTTACTAGTTTCAAGCCTCGTTCTCACTGGTTTCAAGCCTCGTTCTCACTGGTTTCAAGCCTCGTTCTCACTGGTTTCAAGCCTCGTTCTTACTGGTTTCAAGCCTCGTTCTCACTGGTTTCAAGCCTCGTTCTCACTAGTTTCAAGCCTCGTTCTCACTGGTTTCAAGCCTCGTTCTCACTGGTTTCAAGCCTCGTTCTCACTGGTTTCAAGCCTCGTTCTTACTGGTTTCAAGCCTCGTTCTCACTGGTTTCAAGCCTCGTTCTCACTGGTTTCAATGACTTAATACAAAAAAAAGGAGGGGGAGAGTCTCTCTCTCTCTCTCTCTCTCTCTCTCTCTCTCTCTCTCTCTCTCTCTCTCTCTCTCTCTCCTCGCTGACTTTAGCAACCCCCCCCCCCCCTCCCCGCCGCACTCATCCCTCCAGCAGTTTAACTCAGTTAGCGTCCGGCGCTTCTCGCAAATCTAACTGCCCCGTTAAGAAGTCGTTTTTTCCCCCCCGGCAGTTTTAAATAACTCAAAAAGGTCCCCCGCTCTCCTCGCAGACTTAAAAAAAGAGCTCGTTAAACCGTCCTATTCAACCGGTTTTAAATAAACCCCAGGAGTCTGGCTTCCCTCGCAACCTTGACAGCGCTTTAAAAACTGCCGTTTTCCAGCGGTTATAAACAAAAAAAAAACCGCTGGTCGTGTTCCTGGGCGGTAGCCGACGTACGACCACGCCAGCCAAGCTTCACTGCACACCAGCTGGTGCTGTACGTCAACTTGACGCTTCTCCTGGAACACGCGTGTCGCACAGACAGACAGACAGGCAGACAGACAGACAGACAGGGGCAGCACCACTTACCGTTTTCTGAGACAGGAGGAGGCGGAGCGAGCCAAGAATCATGGAACAGTTGCCTGGCAAACACTAATGTGTCGCTTTATATACAGTCAAGCTTTATAAACAGTCCCGGTTTATATACAGTCAAGCTTTATAAACAGTCCCGGTTTATATACAGTCAAGCTTTATAAACAGTCCCGGTTTATATACAGTCAAGCTTAATAGACAGTCCCGGTTTATATACAGTCAAGCTTTATAGACAGTCCCGGTTTATACAGTCAAGCTTTATAAACAGTCCCGGTTTATATACGGTCAAGCTTTATCAACAGTCCCGGTTTATATACAGTCAAGCTTTATAAACAGTCCCGGTTTATATACAGTCAACTTTAACGCGTTTCGCTTAACAGTCGGTTATACAACGCACAGTGTACGCAAGCAGACAGCCGGTATAAGCAGTACAGCTTAGGTCAGCAACCAGTACCGGTTTTATCTTTGATACAGGAGGAGTAGCAGCGAGCCAAGTAATCGGTACATCAGTAACAGCGTTATGCCTGGCAAACAACTAATCGTCCCGGTTTATATACAGTCAAGCTTTATAAACAGTCCGGTTTATATACAGTCACGCTTTATAAACAGTCCCGGTTTATATACAGTCACGCTTTATAAACAGTCCCGGTTTATAGACAGTCCCGGTTTACATACATGTCCGGTCCACAGGTCATGGTCAGGTGTTGGGCGGAGGTCGCCAACTCCGTGGACTAGAAGAACCCGTGACCTCAGACTGAACTGGGTCAAGGTCATGTTACCAGAGGAACCTAAGGGCGATATTCACATGATCACAGGACCGCGACGTTGTCGGGCGCGGCGCACGTAATCAGTTCAGACATGACGCAAACTGACGTGAGCAGTTTAAGACGCGACACAAATTTGACGCAAGCAGTTCAGGTGCGACACAAACTGCTGAAAAATGAGAGAGTGGCTGCCCACTAGTGAGAGGCCCTAACCAGCCCGGGGGCAATTCATCCACCGATATCAACTGTGAAAAATCATTTGGCTCTTAAAATACGATGTCGATATTACGTCTGGGGAAGGAGGGGGGTGCTTAGCGATGTGGGAGGGAGGGAGGGAGGGAGGGAGGGAGGATATATACATGTATACTGTCTTACATAACATGAGGGAGGGCAGCAAGACAGTGCCTGAGAAATCTGGAGGGGAGGAGGATAAAACCTGGAGGGTGGGATGGCAGTGCCAGTCACGCTAAGAGGGAGGGAGGGAGGGAGGGAGGGCAGTGGCTGAGACATCAGGAGGGAGGGAGGGCAGTGGCTGAGACATCAGGAGGGAGGGAGGGCAGTGGCTGATACACCAGGAAGGAGGGAGAGCAGTGGCTGATACACAAGGAAGGAGGGAGGGCAGTGGCTGAGACATCAGGAGGGAGGGAGGGCAGTGGTTGATACATCAGGAGGGAGGGAGGGCAGTGGCTGATACATCAGGAGGGAGGGAGGGCAGTGGCTGATACATCAGGAGGGAGGGAGGGCAGTGACTGAGACATCAGGAAGGAGGGTGGGCAGTGGCTGATACATCGGGAGGGAGGGAGGGCAGTGGCTAATACATCAGGAGGGAGGGAGGGCAGTGGCTAATACATCAGGAGGGAGGGAGGGCAGTGGCTGAGACATCAGGAGGGAGGGAGGGCAGTGGCTGATACATCAGGAGGGAGGGAGGGCAGTGGCTGATACATCATGAGGAAGGAGGGCAGTGGCTGAGACATCAGGAAGGAGGGTGGGCAGTGGCTGGCACACCAGAAGGGAGGGAGGGCAGTGGCTGGCACATGAGGGAGGTGAGGGAGGGCAGTGGCTGACACACGAGGGAGGGAGAGGGGTCAGTGGCCAAGCAGGATGGGGCTGATGTGGTGGGCAGTGACCTTCTGTGGTGGTGGCTGGGAGGACACTGACCTTCACACCTGGTGGGTGGGAGGGGACTGGCTGGCCGGGACCACACCACACCACCCTGACCCTACCACACCTTACATGGTCTCTCCTCTATACCCAGTACCACAGCTCTAACCCAGTCGTGCAGTACTGCCCCAGTACCACAGCTTTAACCCAGTACCACAGCTCTAACCCAGTCGTGCAGTACTGCCCCAGTACCACAGCTTTAACCCAGTGCCACAGCTCTTAACCCAGTACCACAGCTCTTAACCGAGAACCACAGCTCTTAACCCAGTACCACAGCTCTTAACCCAGTACCACAGCTCTTGACCCAGTACCACAGCTCTTAACCCAGTACCACAGCTTGAACCCAGTACCATAGCTCTTAACCCAGTACCACAACTCTTAAACCCAGTACCACAGCTCTTAACCAAGTACCACAGCTCTTAACCCAGTACCACAGCTCTTAAGCCAAGTACCACAGCTCTTAACCCAGTACCACAGCTCTTAACCCAGTACCACAGCTCTTACCCCAGTACCACAGCTCTTAACCCAGTACCACAGCAGTGCTTCATTACCACAGAGGACCACGAACCACCATACCTTGGGATCTGTCTCACACGCAACGCTGGAGTGTTGGCCTGGCTTAGCAAACTGTTCCTTGGGCCCGCCCTCCTGCGGACATGGGGGAACACGTCGTGGAGGCTCGGCTTCATGAGAACAACACCACACCATCATCTCCCCGCGCCTCTCTCACACCCCACTACACACACACACACACACACACACACACACACCACTGGTAACTCAAAAGAAGAAAAAATAATAATTTGCATACAGAAAAACAACATATTTGTATTTCGAAATCACTTACCACAATTACTAATCATTTCCCACGAAGAACGAGGGTCGTTTAAAGTATATATTTGTATGAGAATTACAGCCTGGTCGTTAGGCAAGGAATGCGTTTCATACCAAAGTGGTGGTTACGACATCTTGTTGTTACGACACCTTGTTGTTACGACATCTTGTTGTTACGACACCTTGTGTTACGACATCTTGTTGTTACGACACCTTGTGGTTACGACACCTTGTTGTTACGACACCTTGTTGTTACGACACCTTGTGGTTACGACACCTTGTTGTTACGACACCCTTGTTGTTACGACACCTTGTTGTTACGACATCTTGTTGTTACGACACCTTGTGGTTACGACATCTTGTTGTTACGACACCTTGTGGTTACGACATCTTGTTGTTACGACACCTTGTTGTTACGACACCTTGTTGTTACGACACCCTTGTTGTTACGACACCTTGTGGTTACGACACCTTGTTGTTACGACACCCTTGTAGGTTACGACACCTTGTGGTTACGACATCTTGTTGTTACGACACCTTGTTGTTACGACACCTTGTAGTTACGACACCTTGTAGTTACGACACCTTGTTGTTACGACACCTTGTAGTTACGACACCTTGTTGTTACGACACCTTGTTGTTACGACACCTTGTGGTTACGACACCCTTGTTGTTACGACACCTTGTGGTTACGACACCTTGTTGTTACGACAACTTGTTGTTACGACACCTTGTTGTTACGACACCTTGTTGTTACGACACCTTGTTGTTACGACACCTTGTGGTTACGACACCTTGTAGTTACGACACCTTGTAGTTACGACACCTTGTTGTTACGACACCTTGTTGTTACGACACCTTGTGTTACGACACCTTGTTGTTACGACATCTTGTTGTTACGACATCTTGTTGTTACGACACCTTGTTGTTACGACACCCTTGTTGTTACGACACCTTGTTGTTACGACACCTTGTGGTTACGACACCTTGTGGTTACGACACCTTGTTGTTACGACACCTTGTTGTTACGACACCTTGTTGTTACGACACCTTGTGGTTACGACATCTTGTTGTTACGACATCTTGTTGTTACGACACCTTGTAGTTACGACACCTTGTAGTTATGACATCTTGTTGTTACGACACCTTGTAGTTACGACACCTTGTTGTTACGACACCTTGTTGTTAGGACACCTTGTAGTTACGACACCTTGTTGTTACGACACCTTGTTGTTACGACACCTTGTTCGTATGGTCTGCACTCTGGCGCTATCATGATGCCAAGGCAACAGCCTCCGGGTAATGTATTGGCGTCCGGTACCGGTGCTGGAGGCAAGCCTTGCTCACTTAACCCAGGGGGAATGCTCACTTAACCCCAGGGGGAATGCTCACTTAACCCCAGTGGGAATGCTCACTTAACCCAGGGGGAATGCTCACTTAACCCCAGGGGGAATGCTCACTTAACCACAGGGGGAATGCTCACTTAACCCCAGGGGGAATGCTCACTTAACCCCAGGGGGAATGCTCACTTAACCCCAGGGGGAATGCTCACTTAACCCAGGGGGAATGCTCACTTAACCCCAGGGGGAATGCTCACCTAACCACAGGGGGATCTTCACTTAACCCCAGGGGGAATGCTCACTTAACCACAGGGGGATATTCACTTAACCCCAGGGGGAATGCTCACTTAACCCCAGGGGGAATGCTCACTTAACCACAGGGGGATATTCACTTAACCCCAGGGGGAATGCTCACTTAACCACAGGGGGATATTCACTTAACCCCAGGGGGAATGCTCACTTAACCCCAGGGAAAATGCTCACCTAACCACAGGGGGATCTTCACTTAACCCCAGTGGGAATGCTCACTTAACCCCTGGGGGAATGCTCACTTAACCCCAGGGGGAATGCTCACCTAACCACAGGGGGATCTTCACTTAACCCCAGGGGGAATGCTCACTTAACCCCAGGGGGAATGCTCACTTAACCCCAGGGGGAATGCTCACTTAACCCCAGGGGAAAATGTTCATACATACACCTTCCACACAGTATGTGACCAACGTTCTCTGGTCAGAACCTGGTTCACCAGGCTGTTAGAGGCTGTGGGTTTCCTCCCTCACGTTCACACTGCAGGACCGGGCTGGTCTCCTGCCCCTTCGGGGGTCGGAGGAGGAGGAGGAGGAGGAGGAGGAGGAGGAAACTAATTTGCTACCGAGGAAAAAACCTTTGGGCCGTTCCAGTACACACGGCCATGATGGTAGGATGGAGCGGGGCCGGCCTCTCTGACAGCTCAGCTGGCTTCCTAGATATTCCCTTTTCTCTGCCAGGTCTTCCACTCCATCTAATTGACAGACTCCACCCAGTCTGGTGTTCGGAGATATTCATGTACGCAAATTAGATACAAAGCCTTTTTTTTTCTTTGTTTTGTTTGTGCTTCTGTATGTATGTCTCATGTAACATGTGAACACGTGTGTGTGTGTGCAGTGGTGAGAGTTACAGTGCCTCGCGTCCAATGGAGACGTGTCATTCCATCGACAGGTCGGGTGAGGGGGGCTGGGGAGGAAGGCCCCTTCAGACATACTCTAATTCGGGAATGTCTAAGGGCGTGTGGACGGTGGTCATGTCAGCGAAGGGGCAGGACGACCAGTGAGGAGAGGAAAGTACAGGGAGGACGGGGTTCCTGGACGTGGTCGTGTGTCCTTCTGTCTCACCAGGAGACGCACAGATGGAGCTTAACCTCCAGGTCCGTCAGCAGCACCCAACACGGCCCTCCTTGGGACGCGACGCCACCAACTCAAGCAACAAGTTTGTAAACCTTGAATCTTGGATGGTAAACAACAACCCCCCCGAAGGCAAAACCCCGTTTTAAACCATATCGAGTCCCATCACGGGACACAAGACATATTTCAACACCAAAATTCCATGATCATACGACACACACACACACACACACACACACACACACAATGTATAATTCAGCCTAACGCACCTCCCACTATGGCTATTCCCTGAAGTGCTTGTGTGTGTGGGGCGCGAGAGTCAGTTCCTGGAAACAGCTGGTGTATCACAGTGTGGATCGCATCACACACACACACACACACACACACACACACACACACACACACACACACACACACACACTTACATCAGCAGAGTCTCGAAGTATCTCTCGGAGTTATGCACAACGAGAGGAAATAATACAACAATGGAAGGTCTATTGTGGCGCCATACTTAGACCAGAGGATGAACATTATGGCCGCTGCCGCACCTGCTGAATGGGAACGATGCTGAGTTGTTGGGTAAATCAGTCGCGCAGAATGGCGGGGGCCGGGCCCATGACGTGTGCAGCAGGAGGAGGAGGAGGAGGAAGAGGAGGATGCCGGAAGCGGGCCGGGCCCATGACGTGTGTAGCAGGAGGAGGAGGAGGAGGAAGAGGAGGATGCTGGAAGCGGGCCGGGCCCATGACGTGTGTAGCAGGAGGAGGAGGAGGAGGATGCTGGAAGCGGGCCGGGCCCATGACGTGTGTAGCAGGAGGAGGAGGAGGAGGATGCTGGAAGCGGGCCGGGCCCACGACGTGTGTAGCAGGAGGAGGAGGAGGAGGAGGAGGAAGAGGAGGAAGCTGGAAGCGGGCCGGGCCCATGACGTGTGTAGCAGGAGGAGGAGGAGGAGGAAGAGGAGGATGCTGGAAGCGGGCCGGGCCCATGACGTGTGTAGCAGGAGGAGGAGGAGGAGGAAGAGGAGGATGCCGGAAGCGGGCCGGGCCCATGACGTGTGTAGCAGGAGGTGGAGGAGGAAGCTGGAGCCGAGCGGTTCCATGATATGTGTAGCAGGAGGAGGAGGAGGAGGAGGAGGAGGAGAGGAGGAGGAGGCTGGAAGTGAGTGGGAATACAACTAGTCCATGAGAGGGACGGGATATCACGGTGCCATACCAGACTGCACGGTAAAACTGTAAAATGTGGTGAACAGTTCCAATACTCGGGTGTAAAAGTTCATTAAGAATGGCGGTGAGACAGCTCAAGTTGAGACCAGAGTCGTGTGGAGAAAGCAAACTCGAGGTTCACTCAAGACTACGGTGGAGGGGGAAAGAAATGATCAAGTCTAGCGCATGCAAGGGCTTTGCATGACGAAGTGGTTGTGCCAACGCTGAGGTATAGGATGGGAAACCCAAGTGTGAACAGGCCACGAATACGTAGGTCAGAATATGTCCCAAATGAGAGACAGACAGACCACAGGCAGACTTAACTAGGAGAATGACGATATGAGGTGTGAGGAACTCACCAAAAAAAAAAGATTTAATAATAAAGGTGTTTAAGATGATCTTGTAACTGATGGTAAGCCAGTTAAGAGAAGACGTAAAGAGACACAGGAGAAGGTATCAGGACCAGGAGATACTGAGCGCTGTAGATAGGGACAAATGTGGTGGAAAGTAAAGATCAGGACTTCTGACGTCTCCCAGGCAGGCAGATGGTTGAGCAACGACTGGGGACGCTCTGCGTATGGTAGTGAAGGTGTCGATGTCAAGCGACGGATCACCTTGGGTCGAGTGGCGTGGAATTCCTGGGCATGGGTGAAGTAAGGATGTGCAGGAGCCATTACCCGTGTGTACCTAACCCACCCCAAAAAGATACGGATATGGAGTGAATGAGGATCAAACATAGATATATACATAGATAAATAGACGGATAGACACAGGTTGGGTGACAGATAACGATCTACGAACCACAATGGATTTCCAGGGAGGGAGGGAGGTACAGCTGTCCACTTCCAGCCCTTCCTGAGCCTCCAGCAGAGTGTCCAGGAGGTGACTATGGTTCCTGGCTTTGAGCAGGCCACTCCTCCTCCCGCCGCAGCTACGCCAGGCCACACACTTAAGGCTTCTTCACAGCAGGAGAGCCACACAAAGGCAGCGACGCGCACCCCAGGAGCTCTTGACCTGCCGTACTGCCAACGGTCCAGACACCCCCCCTCTTCTACGGGTGCCAGGGGTCCCCGAACTTACCGTGCAAGGATCTCTCTCTCTCTCTCTCTCTCTCTCTCTCTCTCTCTCTCTCTCTCTCTCTCTCTCTCTCTCTCTCTCTCGCGTGTGGTGTGGGTCGCGGTCCACTCGGCCCGACCACCTGCCCCGGAGTGCTGTGGATGACCGTGTCATCTACCGAGAACTCTGACGTGTGTTCATATCTTGTTTTAAATTGTCACATGACGTTTCCTCTGCCTGGCGGCGCGTCATACAGAGCAAAGCTGCGTCCTTCCTTTTTTTTTTTTTCCCTCGTGGTAATAGCGAGACCAGTGCAGCTTTAACTTACGTTCCACTTTGTGCAGCTTAGCTTAGGCTTTAGCCCGTGCAGCTTAACGTGGGTTCCAGCACGTAGTGCTTCACTGAGAATGCTGGAAGTGCTATAGCCATGAGAGTGAGCGCTTCCAGACGCATCAGCTCTGGAAGACGACGTCGTGGTCGTGATTTCCAGGTGAAGCGACCGCCAAGCAGACTCACGAATGACGGACAGCCGGAGAAGCTTGGGACGACCCGGTCAACCAAACGTTCCAGCTTGCGACGCCCCGAAGACTGGTGCGACCCCAGCACATCAGCTGTGCGACGCCGGCACGTAAACAACCTCCATCATCGGAGCTCAGGTCTTACCTTACGATATCAAACTTCCCTCCAGCTATGGAAGTACAGTCATGTCCTCCCTGGTTCCGCACTTCTTGCGCGCGACCAAACACTTTTTCCCGTGAGTCTGAATCGTTCAAGGATGGGAGGTAGGGGAGCAGAGGCAAATACAAGCGGGAGATGGGAATTTGAAAGTTCCTATTCCACCTGCTTGTGTTACGTTCGCTTTCGTACATCCATTTCTCTCCTCTCACGAATCTGTCGTCCACGGAGGCACGTAGATGTTCATCTTTTTCTTTTAAAGCTAATGTCGCGTTGTATGGCAGATATTACATAAGGCCACACATTCACAGTTAAAGTTCTCCACAACCACGGCTGTAAAAACGTCATCACGTATTCACTAACCGCAGTTTTCCGAAGGAATAATTAATATTCTGCTGTCTCGCTCTCCTTCGACAGGGTCTGGCAGCAAAGTAAACATAGACCAAGAATCTATCGTCTGTCCTTAGCTCACATATCAAGAAATTATGTGGTCATATGTACACATATTAACATATCTTGCCCTTACCACCTACATGTCTTCAGTACACATCCTCCACATATCTTGAAATACATATACACCTCTTCTTTTCACCTTCCGACCTCCCTACGTCTGTCTCACCTGCCAGGTGAACAGCCAATACCTGGAGGAGTTATACACGTCAGGTGGTCAGCCCCAGGTCACACAGAGTATGACCTTCAGCGTCCTGGGATCTAAGTGCCTTTTTCCCCTCCTTTCTTTTACTATACCAGTTTTCTTTTTTTTCTATACGACGCATATTACTTCGAATCAAGTAACGGGTCTACAGGAGGAGCATTGTTAACCCCAGGAGAGGAGGTTAGTTATCTACACTATCCTGGGACGGGACTGTAATCCCACCTTCATGAAGACTGTGGTAAGGGGGGGATGTCGAGTGTTTCTTTCAAACAGTAGGGACGGGTGAGGTGGCAGGAAGAACTAGTCACAAGAGACCACCAGGTCCACAGCCCTGAGGGACGGCAACGGAGACCACACCAGAGACAGACACCTCCTCTATCTCAACCCTCACACTTCGCCTCCTCTACCTCAACCCTCACAATTCGCCTCCTCCCTCACACTTCGCCTCTTCTACCTCAACCCTCACACTTTGCCTCCTCTACCTCAACCCTCACACACTTCACCTCCTCTATCTCAACCCCCACAATACGCCTCCTCCCTCACACTTCGCCTCCTCTACCTCAACCATCACACTTCGCCTCCTCTACCTCAACCCTCACAATTCGCCTCCTCCCTCACACTTCGCCTCCTCTACCGCAACCCTCACACTTCGCCTCCTCTACCTCAACCCTCACACTTCCAAAACCTGAGTCTTAAAAACTCTTCACCAACATTCGGCGATGCCGTTCAACATGCGTCCATCTGGTTACCCCTCTGTGATACTTACAGGGGGGTCTTCCTCGCCCCAGTAGAGAGTACTGCTCGCTACTCACAGTGAGGCCAGGGTGGAATCAAGAACCTCTCCGTCCACGTTGATCTCCGGGTATCGTCCTCTCCATCAGCTGTGGCGTTGCTTCTCATCGCCCGTTTCTACACGTCTCGTTTTGGCCGACAGTTTCTCGTGAGCTGTCTACAGGCGTCTGTCCAGTCACTAAGTCTTGGTCCCGTGACTCCGGCGTCTGCTTCCCGTAGCTTGTGTGTGGACACCTGGCACACGAGGATAGACCGTTGTCATACCGCCAACATCCCCAGCGATGGTGTGGCACTCCCTCCCTTCCTTCACCCTTCCCTCGTCCTCCTTGGGACGAACTACACACACAAACCCGACATGTCTTCACCATCCTCCTCCGAGGTAGGTTCCCCCACAGGACGGGGGTCAACTGCATCTCTCCGTAACTCATTCCGATTCTAACACAAAAAAAAACCGCGCGGGAAAAGAGATATCAGACCTCCTGAGACACTGACTGACCAAAATAGTTCACTGCCTGTGTGTGGGACGATCCTTCACCACCGCTCAGGATTTACATCAGAGAGGTTTTCACAAACTACCCAACTTTAAAAAATCCAATGTTAGACTATCCTCACCACAGAATTGACCACAAGCTGTGAGGGAGAGATTTTATTGACAGAGCAATACATGCACTGCCCAGAGGGCGCTGCCCTTGTAAACACCCACCAACGGAACCAGAGAAAACGAGATACTGGATCACAACATAAACCATGATTGTGGATCAGAATATAAACCATGGTTCTGGATCAGAAATAAACCATGATTGTGGATCAGAATATAAACCATGATTGTGGATCAGAAATAAACCATGGTTGTGGATCACAATATAAACCATGGTTGTGGATCACAATATAACCCATGGTTGTGGATCACAACATAAACCATGATTGTGGATCAGAATATAAACCATGGTTCTGGATCAGAAATAAACCATGATTGTGGATCAGAATATAAACCATGATTGTGGATCTGAATATAAACCGTGATTGTGAATCAGAATATAAACCAAGGTTGTGGATCACAATATAAACCATGATTGTGGATCAGAAATAAACCATGGTTGTGGCCCGAAATATAAAATAGGATAATGGCTTCGAATATCCAAGAAAAAA
This sequence comes from Panulirus ornatus, assembly GCF_036320965.1. Lineage (NCBI taxonomy): Eukaryota > Metazoa > Arthropoda > Malacostraca > Decapoda > Palinuridae > Panulirus > Panulirus ornatus. The sequence continues at coordinate 3,214,106 of NC_092289.1, read as the reverse complement.
AACAGGAGAGTGGCTCCAAATATTAGAAGATTGGCTCACTATATCTGGCAACCTTTGCGAATCAAAAGGCATGCAAAGATCACAAGCCACAAACTTGACTGTTGAAGTTCGTAAAACACTTTTTACATGTGAATCTACTAATTTACGTGCACGTTATGATGGTTTGGGAGGTCTTCTACCCCGCACAGCTGGGTCTGGGACCTTACCTTACCTTACGTGTACCTTACGATGGTTTGGGAGGTCTTCTACACCCACAACTGGGTCTAGGACCTTACCTTACCTTACCTTACGTATACCTTACGATGGTTTGGGAGGTCTTCTACCCCGCACAGCTGGGTCTGTCGCCTTACCTTACCTAACGTATACCTTACGATGGTTTGGGAGGTTTTCTACCCCCACAGCTGGGTCTGGGACCTTACCTTACCTCACGTATACCTTACGATGGTCTGGAAGGTCTTGCGGCCCGCCAGACGGGTCTGGAACTAAGCCAGGAACCATCGTATATATCCAGACCACATGTGTGTAGCCAACATTTCAGGAGCGGCGGCCCCCACTCCACCTACATACCTCACCACGCCTGCCCCAGGCATGCTGCAGCGGCTGAGAGAATCATGAACAATGAATTATAAAACTTTCGAAATAAATAAGAGAACAGCAGCACCACCACCACCATCAGGTCTCGTGAAGAACCTCGTGTGCCTGAGGTGTCTAGGGATGGGGGAGGGAAACTTCGTGTGGTGGTTAAGGTGTCTTGTGGAAACTTCGCATGGTTCAACCGAGCGAAACATGTGATACAACGCTGGAATGTTTCGTAATGACGCCATCCCTTTCCTATTTCGACGATATGACACATCACAATGTTCCCAATTACACCGACAGAATGTCCCCATTTATATCAACAGAATGTCCCCATTTACATCTACAGAATGTCCCCATTTACATCTACAGAATGTCCCCATTTACATCTACAGAATGTCCCCATTCACATCTACAGAATGTCCCCATTTACATCTACAGAATGTCCCCATTTACATCTACAGAATGTCCCCATTTACATCTACAGAATGTCCCCATTTACATCTACACAACTTACACCATTCTCCTGCCCCCATTATCATCACTGGCAACAAACATCTCGCTAATCATTCGTTCCTCCTCGACCCATGGCGTCTGAAGTCCTTCATTTGAATCCTGGAATCGAAAATATCCTACGGGTCTCTCTCTCTCTCTCTCTCTCTCTCTCTCTCTCTCTCTCTCTCTCTCTCTCTAATGGCCATTTGGCTCATCTTTATCGACTCTTTCCACAGAGTTCCTAAGCTTTTTGCCGAGCTTCTGTCATTCCTATCCCTCGTCGTATCATCCTCGGTGGTGGGTGGTGTGGTGTGCAGGGGGAAACAGCAAGGTGAGGGAAAATAAGTCCCGTTCTCACAACGTGTCCTTGTCCTGGGTGGGTGAGTGGGTGAGAGGGTGGCGCATGCGCCGCGGGTCGGCTGAGCCAGCCAGCCAGCCAGGGAGAACCCACACCCCCCTTCCCCGCCACATCTAGGTCACGGGGTCCATGTTCCCTGCGACCCACTTCGGTGTCGGACCCCCGTCGGAGCCTCCTCCTTCGCGATCCGGCGCGCGCGCGCGGGAGGGGCTCACGGCTCATCTCCGTCATCCGTCATTAACAACACATACCCGGCGGATTTGCCCCGTGAGTGCGACGGCTGCTGATGCAAATGTCTCCGCTCGTTCCAGGCGAATACTGCAGGAAGACGCCCGAGAATACTGGAGAGAATATCCGGGACACACTTCAATGTATAAGTCTCTGATCCATGAGAAAGCCCAGTTGGCATAAATGAATATTAGGGGTTTAGTTCAAGATTTACAAGGAGAATAATTGAAGAGACTCCGACTCGAACTTGACTTTCAAAGTGGCGACACATGGGTCTTAAGTCTTCAAATCGGAGCTCACACCACTTAGATGTTATTGCCTGATCCAGTCCTGCCTCTGCGCTCAAACTTCTCATGTTGCTGCGTTTCAAGAACCACCGGGATTGGCTGCGTGCCTGATCCTGTCGTGTGGCGCTGCGTTCAAATCCATCTGGGGGGCGGTGTTTGATCCGAGGGTGGCGCTGCGTTCAAACCCGTCTGGGGGCGGTGTTTGATCCGAGGGTGGCGCTGCGTTCAAACCCGTCTGGGGGACGGTGTTTGATCCGCGGGTGGCGCTGCGTTCAAACCCGTCTTGGTGCTGTGCCTGATCCATTTTTTTTTCTTCTGTGCTTCGTTCAAACGTGTCTTTTTATGCTGTTTACCTGGCGCTGTCCTGGGAGGTCTACTACTCCCCCTCACAGCTCAGACCGTGTCCTATGCAGCTGTGTCGTTCCAGCAAGTCTTGGTGCTGTGTTGGAGCTGAGCTGCTGTGTCGTTCCAGCAAGTCTTGGAGCTGTGTTGAAGCTCGAGCTGCTGTGTCGTTCCAGCAAGTCCTGGAGCTGTGTTGAAGCTGAGCTGCTGTGTCGTTCCAGCAAGTCTTGGAGCTGTGTTGAAGCAGGTCTTTGGAGAGGGAGTCTCACCTCCTTCTGGTAGGCCGGGCGTCGCCTTCCTCGATGCGCGCTTGAGTTGGGGCGCGGCGGCGACTCACCCTCATCCCAGCGTTTGTGTTGGACGACACCAACCACACGAGGATTGACCGTTATAGAAAAAAAAAAAAAAACAAACTCCTCCTTCGTTCCTCGGAGAGCGATGTTGCCGTCGAGTTCTCTTCCATGTTCCCGTCTCTCCCTCCTCCAATACACTTCCCCACCACCGACCCGAGTCTACAAACACCTAGGGTGCAAATGAACCTCTTGTTCCATGTCATGCTTCCGTCTCGTATTTGCCTTCCTTGCATTCCATCCCAGACGGCCAGGACTGGGACCCTGGCTGGCGGTGTTGCCTGGGACTGGGAGAGGAGGGGAGGGGAGGGGATGGGAGGGGAGGGGAGTTCCACGGGGGGGGCAGACAGCTGGCGGCCAGGGGGCAAGTCTGGTAGCCAAAAGTGGCCCGAACACGAACAGGACCCAGGAAAGGGCGGTTATGTTGTGTGTGGTCGAAACAGGTGGTTGGCAGGGGTTAGGGGGAGGGTAGGATGGGGGGACAGACATGTGTCAGGAGCAGGTGGTGGAGGAGGACAGGTGGGGCTATGGGTGTTGGCAGGTGGTGAAGGGAAGGAGAGCAGGCAAGTGGTGAGGGGAAGGAGAGCAGGCAGGTGGTGAGGGGAAGGAGAGCAGGCAGGTGGTGAGGGGAAGGAGAGCAGGCAGAAGGTGAGGGGAAGGAGAGCAGGCAGGTGGTGAGGGGAAGGGGAGCAAGCAGGCGGTGAGGGGAAGGAGAGCAGGCAGGCGGTGATGGGAAGGAGAGCAGGCAGGTGGTGAAGGGAAGGAGAGCAGGCAGGTGGTGAGGGGAAGGAGAGCAGGCAGGTGGTGAGGGGAAGGAGAGCAGGCAGGTGGTGAGGGGAAGGAGAGCAGGCAGGTGATGATGGGAAGGAGAGCAGGCAGGTGGTGAGGGGAAGGAGAGCAGGCAGGTGGGCTTTAAACACCAGCTGAAAACCTGGACCTCGGACGCCCCAGTCTTCCCTCACATCTCTAACTGCCTGCCTACCTTACCTTACCTTACCTTACCTTACCTTACCTTACCTTACCTTACCTAAGGCTGCCCTTGCCTCAATTTCGAGTGACAACCTCCACCCCTCGATGCTCCACCTTCCCTCCCTGCAGGGTCAAGCTGCCCACTTCACCTGACATCAACATCACGTCGTCCTCGAGGGAGCTGCAGTCCATACTCGAGGCTCGCTCGGGACCCGAGCTTCCCCGGCGACGCGTCCTGGTTCACCAGTCTGTCGGGGTTCTGCCACTCCGCCTCTCTGATCTCATATCTGGTGGCTGTCGGGGCAACAGCCCGACCAGCAGCTCCTCCTCGTAACCCAGATTTCGAAATAATCCCACAAGACATCTGGTGTCCGCTGATGGCGGGTTAAACCGGGACGCTTGAGGCCCTAGGAATGGGTTTATTTCTCCTGATTTCCTTCATACCTTAAACCCAGACAGCCCTCCGACTCTGGCTGGCGCAGAACACAAGCCCACGCTAACAACCACGATCCAAAATCATACGGTGGATGGTTGTTAACGTCTGTATATCGGGGAGGGATCTTTTACTAGACACAGCTGGCCATCTGATCCATAACACTTATTCCAGCCAGCAAGAAGCATGTGGAGGCCTCGATCCACCTGGGGGAGGTGGACGATCACCCTTAGTGCAGGGAGTCAGCCCACACCACCAACCTGACCCCGCCTCCACCATGCACGGCTCCACACCACCACCACCACCACGCCCCTTAAGGGGGTGGGGACTCCCTTGGCCTCCCCAACACACTCACCTACTGCAGCAGTGGCAGCAGCAGAAGAAGCAGTGGCAGGAGCCTTTCCCCCTCATCTCTAAATGCTTTCACACCCAACTAATGACCGTCGTTACAGTGGGAAAAACAAATGACCCGTTACTTCATTAATGAACTGGTTAGATCCCTACAGGGTGGTGTGAGGCGGGACAAGACACAGAGGCTGAGGGAACCCTGAGCCACACAGGAGGTAATAACACTGGAGCAGGTCGCCCTAACATTACCACGCCCTGCATGACCATCGAACCACGGCGGCATCACAAGCCTGCGAGAGGATCGCGCTACAATGTACCGCGAGGACCAGTGAATCCCTCCCGAATCCCTGGGATATCCTATCGAAGGTGAGCAGAAGGCAGCAATACGAGACTGGAGAGAGACCAGCGGGTCGGCACCCACCCACCCTTGAGCCTTCTCGTTCTCTGTCGCGTCGTGCGGGTAGACGACGAAGGAAAACGTAATGCGGGCCATAAACAAGAAGTCCCCCCCCCCCCCTTCCTGTCGCGAGGCACAAGACCACTAGAACGACCTCGTTCGCTCCAGAGACTCGCAGATTTCAATGACAATATTCCACGTTTGGATGTGCACCAGCATTTCCACCCAGCAGGTCCTGGGTGTCCGAGGCCACACACAAACCCCGAGTCAAAAAAAAAAAAAAAATCCACCGTGCGTTTAACCGTAGTCCACCACGACGCCCGGTGGAAATACCTCCCTGCATATAACTGTCATGGTAATTCAATCAGGCCAAACCGCCTCCTCCCGCTGCATCTCATTAAAACTCCCGGTCATTAGCGAGGCAAATCATGATGGAAGACGGGGGATAATTGCCACATACTGTGACGGCGCAGGCGCACACCTTCGTCCACACCACTTTAGGACGAAGTGCTGCACCCATTTGAAAGGCATCCTACCCAGATACATAATAATAATAATAATAATAATAATAATAATAATAATAATTCATCAATACATCAATCCTTTTCCCTCCACAGCGAGGTGGCGTCAGGAACTGACGAAAAGATGACTTCATTTGCCAACTACCGCCTGGGCGTCGGGGTTAGAGAAAGTGAGAGAAGCCAGTACTTCAGTGGATGTCACGATCCCCTCCCTCGCCCGGGTCGCTCGTCTATCTTCACCGCTTCGCGAGTGGGTCGCTGGAACCCCACTCGCGAACCATCGCTGACCATCGAGGAAGTGTGTTGCTCTCAGTCCTCCTCTCGTGTACGTCTACGCCAACATGATAAAGATGAAGTTTCGAGCAGACTTGTTCTTGAGAACGACCGTCAATTATTACGAGTTTCGCGACAGTAATTACGGAAGGAATTAACAGATCTGTCTGAAAGCAAAGAGACGAGTGTAAACAGACACTCGTAAATCCATATTTTTTTTCCTTTCCCCCCAAAAAACAGGGCGAAATGTGCGGAGGAAAACGTGTATATGGAGAAAATTACAAGACCAATTGACTGCAAGATGTTGTCGCTGCTACAACATTAACGCCAGACTATAGCTATTACTGACGGTTGCTCTGGCCTATCTGGAGATACGTGAAACATCTGAGTCACAAAGTTTGTCGCCACAGATCTGGACATAAACTAGAACACTATGTCTTAAGACTCTGATAAAATAGGACCCTTTTACGAACAGATGCAACCGTAACCTATGTAAGATGTGGCACAACATCTCACTGTGAGTATGAAGATACTCCATATTCTGTATCCACTCTTGGCTTCAGGCAGATTGTAAACTGTAAACTGAAAGACTGTAGCCTCACTGTAGCCTCATGCACTGAACCATCTTCGTAACAATCTACGTCAAACTTATTTGGTCACTGGAGTCTTACAAAGACCTTTTGGTGACCTCTGTAAAATCATTTTGCGCGCTACCGCTCACGAGATGACCATGGGCTTCACATTAAACTATATTATGATAGCAACACAAAGGAAATATCATCAGTCACTCGCAACACATTCTTCAAAGAATTCTTCACAAATCGCAAATTTCCTTTATCCCCGGAGACTGAGGGAGTAAGAAAGCAACCCACGTACCTCCTGCGTGTCAAGGGGCAAAAGGGACGGGAGTAGGGGCTGGAAACCCTCCCATCCACATATTGTAATTTTCCAAAAGCAGGAATAAGTTACTAACAAGAACAACAACAATAATAATAATAATAATAATAATAATAATAATAATAATAATAATAATAATAATGATAAGAAGAAGAAGAAGAAGAAGAAGAAGAAGAAGAAGAAGAAGAAGAAGAAGAAGAAGAATAGTAATAACAATAATGTTCTCTTCATATCTGTAAGCCGTTTCCTGCTTTAGCCAAGCAGCGCCAAGAGCAAAGGAAACATATATCTCACTTGCTCACATATTATGTTCAGTACATTGCACTGAAACCAAGACCCAACTCGCACAAACAGGCCCTACATATCATTTTCATGATTTCCTGTGGCAACTTCATATGCCCTACTTCTGTCCACTGACAGCACGTCGCTCCCCATACACCACAACGCTTCAACGAGCTCTATCCCAATCACGCCTCTAACCCTCATGAAAGTTCAAGCCCCGGCACCTCAAAGTCTCTTTCACTCAATCCTTTCATATCCCTCTTGGTCCTCCCGTACCTCTCACTCCCCCTGCTCATGGCCTGTCGATCCTTTGTGTCAGTCTCTCTTCACTCATCCTCTTCATATCTCCAAACCACTTCACCACACCCTCCTCAGCTCTTAAAATCAGACTGCAAGACCAGCCCTCCTCACATCAAATACTGTTTGAATGGACTTCCTTTCAAACATATTCACCTTTCCAGGATTCTTGTATCACTTGCAAAGACTAGCATAAAAATACTACTACTACTATTACTACTATACTACTACTACTACAAATTATAATAATAATAATAATAATAATAATAATAATAATAATAATAATAATAACTCAATTAATGCAGCTAAAAGCTAATTAGCATACACGTGTTCTACTGATGTGTGTGTGTGTGTGTGTGTGTGTGTGTGTGATATGCAGGTCAGCCATCAAAAAGCGTAAAATACTGGAAAACCAAAAAACAATCCAATGAACACATCACAGTAATCCCCGTACACAGAGCGAACATGTATTGTACTTCCTGTACACATGGAGTGTATTTATATAACCACTACGCTGTCAGTTCATCCTGCAAATGTCTTTACATATTTAGTTTGAGAATAAAATATATATATATTAATGTTTCCACTCGCGCGCCGTTACGTAAACAATGTTGCCATCTTGCGTTCACACCATTTTACCAGCTGAGTCTGACACTCACAACGGCATTTTTCTCCAAGTTTCTTTCCCTTTATGATGATCGGTACATCTTCCTGTGGGAAGTGATGTATAACACGAAATGAATTACTGCCACACCGTTGAGAGAGAGAGAGAGAGAGAGAGAGAGAGAGAGAGAGAGAGAGAGAGAGAGAGAGAGAGAGAGAGTAGGCAGGCTTGTTGCTGACGTGTATGTGGGATTCGAAGGCTGGTCAAAAGTCTCAAAAATCAAATACAATTTTCTTTTTTTGGCCAGTTTGCCTCCCTATACGAGGCAGCGGCCCACATCCACAGTAGGTACACGCACCCACAAGATACGGCGCCAAAAACAAAAGAAAAAACATTGTAGAAATAATAGGAAAAATTGTATATATGAATATAAGGGATTATATAGACTTTACCTTCTGATCCACCGGTCTGTTTCCTCTCGCCATGAACCACATGATAGAGAAACAGACCCATGAAAGTATACGGGCCTTAAGGCAGCACAGACGGGAATACGAAGGCGCTAGGGGGTGAAACACACGGCATCACCCAGGGGGGAGGGAGAGAAAAGAAACCTTACGCACCCGGGCAGTGGTCAAGACAGAGCTGAACACGGGGAGATGAATGGGGCGGTCAGGGGGAGGCACTGGATGCCGGCACTCAAACCTCAACAGACAATCACTCTCAGTCCCTCCTCTCCACCTCAGAGGGCGATGACTTAACCCTTGCTGAGTGCGAGGACTTAACCTTATCAAGACGGCTGAGGTCATCGCTCTCGAGGGCCTGTGGTGGTCCTCGAGGAGGAGGAGGAGGAGGAGGAGAAGGAGGAGGAGACTGCTTACGTAGGGTCGCCGTAGCTCAAGGGTCGAGGTCGTCCTCTTCGGAGGGAGGGTGAGGGTGGGAGGTCAAGTCGTACTCGCTCTGTTTACTCCGTCTGCCGACGTCCCCTCATGGAAACTAAACCCTCCTCCGCCCCTGGACTGCCGGTACACACACACACACACACACACACACACACACACACACACACGTACCGTGTTGTACCGCTGACGGTGGGGGCCCGGTATACACACACGTACCGTGTTTGTACCGCTGACGGTGGTGGCCAGGTACACACACGTACCGTGTTCTACCTCTGACGGTGGGGGCCCGGTACACACACGTACCGTGTTTGTACCGCTGACGGTGGTGGCCCGGTACACACACGTACCGTGTTTGTACCACTGACGGTGGTGGCCAGGTACACACACGTACCGTGTTTGTACCACTGACGGTGGTGGCCAGGTACACACACGTACCGTGTTTGTACCGCTGACGGTGGGGGCCCGGTACACACACGTACCGTGTTCTACCTCTGACGGTGGGGGCCCGGTACACACACGTACCGTGTTTGTACCGCTGACGGTGGGGGCCCGGTACACACACGTACCGTGTTCTACCTCTGACGGTGGTGGCCAGGTACACACACGTACCGTGTTTGTACCGCTGACGGTGGGGGCCCGGTACACACACACGTACCGTGTTCTACCTCTGACGGTGGTGGCCCGGTATACACACACACACACACACACACACACACACACACACACACACGTACCCTGGCTGGGAAGCTAACTGGAGAAGTGATAGGAAGGGAAAGATAGAAGCAAGTGTGAGCCTGGGTGGCTAAGATGGTGATGACCGGGTACAAAGAAAACGACGACAGGGGACGCTGCTGATGATGATGACTGGGGACAAAGAAAATGGCGACTGGGGACGACAAATTTGACGTCTGGAGAGAGAGAGAGAAGAGGAAAGATTGGGTTGACAAAAAACGACCGAACAAAGAAAATCACGAGACAAACACAACGAACGGAAAGAAAATTATGAGACAAAGAAAATGGAAAACGTTTGCAAAGAAAATGACGACATGATTACAGATGCCATTTTCTTCGTCCCCGTTCATCTAAGAGACGACTGGCTGCAGAAAATGCCATCCTAGGACGACCAAAACGACAGCCGTGGACATTGAAAGTAACCAGTGAGTGCAAAGAAAACGACACGTGGGGTACCAAGCTATAGCGTGAGAGCGAGCAAGTACGACGGTACGACCCTTGAGCACGACGGTACGACCCTTGAGCACGACGGTACGACCCTTGAGCACGACGGTACGACCCTTGAGCACAACAGTGCGACACTTGAGTACGACGGTACGACCCTTGAGCACGACGGTACGACCCTTGATCATGACAGTGCGACCCTTGAGCACGACGGTACGGCCCTTGAGCACGACGGTACGAACCATGAGCACGAGGGTACGACCCTTGAGCACGACGGTACGACCCTTGAGCACAACAGTGCGACACTTGAGCACGACGGTACGACCCTTGAGCACGACGGTACGAACCATGAGCACGACGGTACGACCCTTGAGCACGACGGTACGAACCATGAGCACGACGGTACGGCCCTTGAGCACGACGGTACGACCCTAGATCACGACGGTACGACCCTTGATCATGACAGTGCGACCCTTGAGCACGACGGCACGGCCCCCATGAGCACGACGGTACCGTCATGATCAACGGTGCGTATGTAGGGTACTATCAACAAGGGTACGGTGCAGTGGACGCGTCCACTTAAGACGGTGTTGTAACCCCAGACCAGCCAGCCACCAGGCTGTGTGGGGGCGGGAGGGCTGTGGGGGGGCGGGAGGGCTGTGTGGGGGCGTGAGGGCTGGCTGTGTGGGGGCGGGAGGGCTGTGTGGGGGCGGGGGGGGGGGGCTGTGTGGGGGCGGGAGGGCTGTGTGGGGGGGGGGCCTGCGGCTTCCAAACAGCCTGGTGGACCAACGACCCATGGGGGGTCCAGGAGCCAGGGCCCAGCCCTGCCCACCAGGTCGTCATCATGAGATCATGACCTACCACGGCTGGACGACCCCTCCCCCACGCCCCACACGCCTGGGTGAAGACATCAATAACATAACGCCCCAGCTGAGCCAACACTGGCACGTGGGAGGAGAACATCCCCCAGCCTCCACACCCGAACCCAGCAGCCCCTGGGGGGGAATAACCCCTGTATCTCCACTCATTCCCCCAACCCCTGGGGGAATAATCCCTGTATCTCCAACCTCTGGGGGGGGGATAACCCCTGTATCTCTACTCATTCCCCCCAAACCCTGGGGGAATAATCCCTGTATCTCCAACCTCTGGGGGGGATAACCCCTGTATCTCTACTCATTCCCCCCAAAACCTGGGGGAATAATCTCTGTATCTCTACCCATCCCCCAACCCCTGAGGGAATAATCCCTCTATCTCCACCCATCCCCCAGCCCCTGGGGGAATAATCCCTCTATCTCCACCCATCCCCCAGCCCCTGGGGGAATAATCCCTCTATCTCCACCCATCCCCCAGCCCCTGGGGGAATAATCCCTCTATCTCCACCCATCCCCAACCCCTGGGGGAATAATCCCTGTATTTCCGCCCCGATCCCGACCCATTTTGTGAGGAAAATCCTATTTCTCCACCCATTCCCAACCCGTTTGGGGGAAAGTCCCTGTATCTCCACCCACCTCCATCCAGTGTGGGCGCATCCCTGTACCTGCCTGTAGACCCGAATGATAACAAAGATAACAGATATCTTCTTCCCCTGGAAGCGGTGGTGAGGGCCCACCTTCATGGTGAGGGCCCACCTTCATGGTGAGGGCCCACCTTCATGGTGAGGGCCCACCTTCAGTGTTATTACGGTACATCTCTTATTTCCCTCCTGCAGGAGGAGGAGGAGGAGGAGGAGGAGAAAGAGGAAGAGGAAGAGGAGGAGGAGGAGAAAGAGGAGGAGGAGGAGGAGGAGGAGGAGGAGGAGGAGGAGGAGGAGGAGAAGCCTTTGGAAGGGAGGGGTATATATATATATATATATATATATATATATATATATATATATATATATATATATATATATATATATATATATATATATATGTGTGTGTGTGTGTGTGTGTGTGTGTGTGTGTGTGTGACAAGTGGAGATGCCCTGGGTGAAATAAGAGCAACCACCCCCGGGGCCAATACAGGAGTTGGGGGGAGCAGTGTAAGACCTGTGAAACGAGGTAATGGGGGAGAGAGATGGGGGCAGAGACAGATGAAGGGAGAGATGGGGGGAGAGACAGATGAAGGGAGAGATGGGGGAGAGACAGATGAAGGGAGAGATGGGGGAAAGACAGATGAAGGGAGAGATGGGGGGCAGAGACGGATGAAGGGAGAGATGGGGGAGAGACAGATGAAGGGAGAGATGGGGGAGAGACAGATGAAGGGAGAGATGGGAGAGAGACAGGTAAAGGAGGAGGTGGGAGGAGACGGTGACAGATGAGGCGATACATGTCCAGAGACGGACTGGACAAACATGAGACAGAAGTGAGGGATGTGACATGACATAATGAAGAAGGGGAGAGGTGAGGGTGGAGGGAGATGGTAATGTCAACACGGAGAGGGAGGACAGAAGGGAGAGGTAGGAAATGTAGGGATGATGTAGGCAAGAAAATAGAGACAAAATGTCTCTACTACCTTCCATGTTCACTACCCCAGGTGAACGTATACACCACCCCACTCATCATCCATGTTCACTACCCCAGGTGAACGTTCACCACCCCACTCATCATCCATGTTCACTACCCCAGGTGAACGTATACACCACCCCACTCATCATCCATGTTCACTACCCCAGGTGAACGTTCACCACCCCACTCATCATCCATGTTCACTACCCCAGGTGAACGTATACACCACCCCACTCATCATCCAGGTTCACTACCCCAGGTGAACGTATACACCACCCCACTCATCATCCATGTTCACTACCCCAGGTGAACGTATACACCACCCCACTCATCATCCATGTTCACTACCCCAGGTGAACGTTCACCACCCCACTCATCATCCATGTTCACTACCCCAGGTGAACGTTCACCACCCCACTCATCATCCATGTTCACTACCCCAGGTGAACGTTCACCACCCCACTCATCATCCATCGCAACAACAGTTCTTTGCACAACCATTTCGAGTAAACTGAAGGTTGTGATCAAGTTTCCCCTTACTCATCTCTCTTTTTCGTGTTGTGTGTGTGTGTGTGTGTGTGGTGTGTGTGTGTGTGTGTGTAACTCACCGTGGGCGAGGCCCTCCCCCAGCACAGCGTGGGCAGGTGGTACGTCTGTTGTCACTCACCTGTAATGATCAAAACAACCTACATTAATAACATGAGCTTAACAACCCACACGCCTCTTACAGCACACCCACGCTAATTACCCACACATGCACGACCCTTAATGTAATAATAATAAAATATTAATAATAATAATAACAATAATAATAATAAAATAATAATCATAATAAAACAAAATAATAATAATAATAATAATAATAATAATAATAATGATAAAAAAAGATAATAAAATAATCATTAATAATGATAATATATAATAATAAATAATAATATATAAATAATATAATATCTAATGTATATGATAATAGTATAAGTATAATGAATGTATATTATATATTTGAATAATCATATGAAATAAGAAAATCCCACCCCAATACAGATACATAAACATGTAAACATATAAAATAACGATAAGGAAATAGAAACAGATAAGAAATAAGAATAATAAATAATAACAATATAAGGGGCAAACGAAAAAGATAGAACAGTAATAAAATAATACATAAAAGATCAAGACATAAAGAAGGTGAAAACGTAATAATAATCCAATAATGAAATACATAATAAATAGATACATAATAATAACAGATATAATAATGATCAATCACATAGATGACATAAAAGGTAGAAATCGATATACAAAAAATAGATACATAATGTTCACTACCCCATGATAATGAACGTAATACACCTCCCCACTATCATCCATGTTCACTACCCCAGTAACGTACACCACCACTCATACCATGTCACTACCCAGGTGAAGATACACCACCCACTCATCAATCATGTTCAACTACCCAGTAACGTACACACCCCACTCATCATCCATGTCACTACCCAGTGAACGTATACACACACACTATCATCCATTCACTACCACAGTGAAGATACACACCCCACTCATCATCAGTCATACCCCAGTAACGTATAAACCACACTCATACATCCAGTTCACTACCCAGGTAAGTCAACCACCACTCATCATCCATCAATACCCCAGTGAACGTACAATCAATACACTACAAATCAACACACTCATCATCCATCGCAACAACAGTCTTGCACAACCATTTAATAAACTGAAGGTTGATCAAGTTTCCTCCTTACTCATCTCTCTTTTTACGGTATTCTGTGTGTGTTGTGTGTGTGTGTGTGTGTGTGTTAACTCACCGTGGCGAGGCCTCCCCCAGCACAGCGTGGCAGTGTACGTCTGTTGTCACTCACCGAATAGACAAAAAACCTAAAATTAATAACATGAGCTTAACAACCCACACGCCTCTTACAGCACACCCACGCTAATTACCCACACATGTACGACCCTTAATGTAATAATAATAATAATGATAATAATAATAACAATAATAATAATAATAATAATAATAATAATAATAATAATCAATAATAATAACAATAATTCATAATGATAATAATAATAATAATAATAATAATAATAATAATAATAATAATTGATAATAATAATAATAATAATTGATAATAATAATAATAATAATAATAATAATAATAATAATAATAATAATAATAATATTCCCTCAAAGGCCCAGTCCTCTGTTCTTGACGCTACCTCGCTATCGCGGGAAATAGCGAATAGTATGAAAAAAAAAAAAAAAAAAAAAAAAAAAAAAATAATAATAATAATAATAATAATAATAATAAAATAATAATAATAATCAATAATAATAATAATGATAATGATAATAATAATAATAATAATAATAATAATAATAATAATAATAATAATAATAATAAAATAATAATAATAATCAATAATAATAATAATTAATGATAATGATGATGATAATAATAATAATAATAATAATAATAATAATAATAATAATAATAATAAAATAATAATAATAATCAATAATAATAATAATTAATGATAATGATGATGATAATAATAATAATAATAATAATAATAATAATAATAATAATAATAATAAAATAATAATAATAATCAATAATAATAATAATTAATGATAATGATGATGATAATAATAACAATAATAATAATAATAATAATAATAATAATAATAATAGTAATAATTTTTCTTTGTTTCTTTTAAACTATTCGCCATTTCCCGCGTTAGCGAGGTAGCGTTAAGAACAGAGGACTGGGCCTTTTTTGGAATATCCTCACCTGGCCCCACTCTGTTCCTTCTTTTGGAAAATCAAAAAAAAAAAAAAAAAAAAAAAAAACGAGAGGGGAGGATTTCCAGCCCCCCGCTCCCTCCCCTTTTAGTCGCCTTCTACGACACGCAGGGAATACGTGGGAAGTATTCTTAATACCCTATCCCCAGGGATAATAATAATAGTAGTAATAATAATAATAATAATAATAATAACAATAATAATTGATAATAATAATAATAATAATAATAATAATAATAATAATAATAATAATTGATAATAATAATAATAATAATAATAATAATAATAATAATAATAATAATAATAATGATAATAATAATAATAATAATAATAATAATAATAATAATAATAATAATAATAATTAATAATGATAATAATAATGATAATAATAATAATAATAATAATAATAATAATATTAGTAATAATGATAATAATTGATGATAATAATAATAATAGTAATAATGATAATAATTGATGATAATAATAATAATAGTAATAATGATAATAATAATAATCATAATAATAATAAAAACACCGGGGATGATTTTTCAAGCCTCTTCGCCGTTTCCCGCCTTACCGACACAGCGTCAGCAACAGACACCTGAGCCTTCCAGGAGGGAAGGGGGATAAAACAAAATCCTCTCTTGGCTCCTTCCTCGGTTCTTGCTCCTGGAAGTAATAATACAAGAGGGAGGGATTACCAGTCACTCAACACGACCACTCCATCACAACCCCCCCCCCCTACTCCCCAACACGACCACTCCACCACCACAACCCCCCCACACACCACACACTCCCCAACACGACCACTCCACCACAACCCCCCACACACCACACACTCCCCAACACGACCACTCCACCACAACCCCCCACACACCACACACTCCCCAACACGACCACTCCACCACACCCCCCACACACCACACACTCCTCAACACGACCACTCCACCACAACCCCCCCCCCCCCCCCTACTCCCCAACACGACCACTCCACCACCACAACCCCCCCACACACCACACACTCCCCAACACGACCACTCCACCACCACACCCCCCACACACCACACACTCCACAACACGACCACTCCACCACAACCCCCCCCTACATCACACACTCCACAACACGACCACTCCACCACCACAACCCCCACCCCAACACAGCAACGCCCTCCCTGGCGTGCAACTCACACTGAAAGCAGAACCACGCACGGGTTTAACCCAGTCAGCTAATGCACTCAACGGATTGACCCAATCAGCACTTAGACTAACTCCATCGCTTCAACATGTCACTCCACCAATCTCTGGATTACAGATCAAGACGATAGATAGATAGATAGATCCATGACACTGCTTACAAATAACTGTAATACGCAATACAAATATCCGTACCACTGAAGGTATATGTAAATCCACACAAATTATATATATATATATATATATATATTCAGTGGTATAGATAAACGGACTTAAATCTGTGCCACTGAAGATATACATATCTGTGCCACTGAAGATGTATGTCTGTACCACTGAAGATATATATCTGTACCACTGAAGATATATATCTGTACCACTGAAGATATATATACCTGTACCACTGAAGATATATATCTGTACCACTGAAGATATATATACCTGTACCACTGAAGATATATATCTGTACCACTGAAGATATATATACCTGTACCACTGAAGATATATACCTGTACCACTGAAGATATATGTCTGTACCACTGAAGATATATATCTGTACCACTGAAGATATATGTCTGTACCACTGAAGGGTGCTCTCTCTCTCTTGATCAAAGTCACGTTACCACTTAGTAAAAAGTCACGTTACCACTTAGAAAAACAGAAACGCATCAACGATCATACGAGATGATGATGTCGTCGTCCCACCTGTGTAAGTGGAACAGAGGTGGAGACGAGGAACTGAAGCTTGTAAAACATCATCCACTGAGGTTGTTGTGGTGGTTATTAACAATGACAACAACAACACAACCACTCACTGCCCCTGAGGGACGCCTACTGACCTTTACATTTCCCTTACAACACTCTGCTGGATATTGAGTTTACATCTGTAGCATAGATAGTTTACAACACATCTGTGGCGTAGATAGTTTACAGCACATCTGTAGCAGAGATGGTTTACATCTGTGGCACAGATGGTTTACGACACATCTGTAGCACCGATGGTTTACTAGCACATCTGTAGCAGAGATGGTTTACATCTGTGGCACAGATGGTTTACGACACATCTGTAGCACCGATGGTTTACTACACATCTGTGGCATAGATGGTTTACAATACATCTGTAACACAGGTGGTTTACGACACATCTGTAGCACAGATGGTTTACACCACATCTGTAGCAAAAATGGTTTACGACACATCTATAACACAGGTGGTTTACCACACATACGTAGCACAGTTGGTTTACAATTAGTTCTGAGGAATACCCACTCTTGAAACAGCAGCAGTCTACTGGCTCAATGGCAGAGAGAGAGAGAGAGAGAGAGAGAGAGAGAGAGAGAGAGAGAGAGAGAGAGAGAGAGAGAGAGAGAGAGAGAGAGAGAGAGAGAGAGATATCATCGTCCTGGGAGGCGCGCAAAGTTTGTTGTTGTTGTTGTTGTTGTTGTTGTTGTGTTGCTGTCTCCGTGAGTGGGGCACGTCAGCGAACGCGCGTCCCGCGCTCGCTGACGTGCCCCATCCCCCCCCCCCCTCCTTTTTTTTTTTTTGACCCACCGAATGATCGATTTAGAAATGACCGACCTCACCGTGTGTGTGTGTGTGTGTGTGTGTGTCAGATCTTGGCCTAGGCTCAGGGTTGTCGGGGTTTTCAGAAGAGGAACAGCTTTTGGGCCTCACCCGCCGCCCCCGCCCCACCAAGACGGGTGGCAGTTTACCTGCAGTAATTGGTGTGAATCTTGCTGCCCCGGGGGGCGGGCGATAACGGGGGCCCCCCTCCTCTCTCCCTGTTGACCCATCTTCCTCCTGCTCTCTCTCTCTCTCTCTCTCTCTCCCTCACTACAACCCGGTCATAAACACTGCTCACCGTCGAAGTCGTCCGCGGAAGGACGTAGAACCCCAGGGGAGACTGTTTCAATCCTCTCCCTACCCTGTGGTGTATCTCTCCTCCCCCTGAGATACCCCGGGGGCAGAATGCGCTATGGCTGCTGCCAAACACCGATACGCCGGCATCTAGTCCACGGATTCAGAGGGTAAACATTGGTTGTGCATTCCACCTCACATATCGAGTCTTGGGTGTCTCCAGGGATGAGATAAATGAACCTTATCCCTTAACCCCCCAACTTGTGCTGGATGGAGAGGCTGTTGAACACGAAACCAGGTTGTTTGAAGAGGGTTCAAAAAGCACAGTCGCCAGGATGGAAGCGCGGAGAGCATACCTGACATACAAACACGAGCGCAAATGCGCACGACCAGGTCCAATCTCCGCCACGGTGAAGTGCGCTGGAAGTGAAACATGCGCATGGTGGGAGCAACAAGGCCAGAACACTACACACTGTGGTCACTGTTACCATGAAGCTAAACTACCGGTAATTACGTACAAACAGTGTGGCCAAGAGATGAACGAACAGCACACCACAACACTTGGGCTTGTGGTAAAACTGAACCTCTGAGAGACGCGTAGAACCATCCCTACGAGGACACAACAGAATCGCTGGCTATTACGAGCTACACATTCAGCTCAGTTACTCACGCACTCAAACTACACCATACACGTCTCCTGTACGAGAAGACTAGTGGTTCGGCGTCACGAAATCAACTTTGTCAAAAGTAATGGTACAGTCGAGAAAAGCCCCCTGTCATTTCTGTCCTCCTTCTACAAGCACCGTTCACAACGGAGCGTCTGTTCACACCGGCCAAGAGTGAACAGTAAACATCGCAACGGAGGGTCGGAAACCTTCCCGGGTTAAGCAATACGTACAAGGGAGGTCCTTCTCCACCAGCGCGGCTCAACGAAAACCTCGGGATTAATGGGACCGACCAAGACCGATCATGCTGAGGGGCAGGCGCGTGAGACCGGGATCATCATAACAACGCACTTGGGTAAGAGTGGAAGCCGTGGCCTGCCTCTCTCTCTCTCTCTCTCTCTCTCTCTCTCTCTCTCTCTCTCTCTCTCTCTCTCTCTCTCTCTCTCTCTCTCTCAGCCTCCTCCTCCTCCACCGAGTCTTAAATCCCTCTGGCCAGAAGGACAGGACCTGGAAGCATATGCAGATTGAATCTACTTAAGAGCAGAGATACTGGAGGAGAGAGGAGGTGGAGGAGGAGGAGGAGGAGGAAGCCTTCGGGGAAATGGCATAAATGTCTTGGGGGGGGGGGGGGGGGCGTGGCAGATGGTGTGGTGTACCCACACCACCACCACGAGACGGGTCGCAAAACATGTGCTAAAGCGTGACCTGCTGCATCAAACAGACCGGTAGATCAGGGCCTAAGCCAGGGAGATCTGGTCGTGGACTGAGCTCCGAGGGGTAGAGAGAGAGAAGGGTGTCGTCCCACCAGACGCCGTAGCAATCCATTCGGATCCCCTCTTGGGGGCCAGAAGTGACCAGGAGATGGTAAAGAGAGCAACACTCCAGAGGGAGGCGGTAAGGGTGAGCGTCCCTCAAAACCAACACAACACTCCTCCAGAGGAGACAGGACTGTGGCGGGAGCGACAACACAACTGGCGCAACACAAACCACCCTCACCAACAGTGTTGGACCTGCTTCGGCGCGTCAATCCTTTAAGTAAGCCAAATACAACCCCTTGGGTATGATGCGGCCTGACCTCTGACCTTATGATATGGCTTGACCTCTGACCTTATAATGTGGCCTAGCCTCTGACCTGACCCTTAAGAAGAGGTGAAAGGCCAGGCCATCATACCCAAGGGTCGTGCCGTCGTGCTCAAGGGTCGTGCAGTCGTGCTCAAGGGTCGCACCGTCGTGCTCAAGGGTCGCACCGTCGTGCTCAAGGGTCGTGCAGTCGTGCTCAAGGGTCGTACCGTCGTGCTTAAGGGTCGCACCGTCGTGCTTGCTCAAGGGTCGCACCGTCGTGCTCAAGGGTCGTACCGTCGTACTCAAGGGTCGTACCGTCGTGCTTGCTCAAGGGTCGCACCGTCGTGCTCAAGGGTCGCACCGTCGTGCTCAAGGGTCGCACCGTCGTGCTTGCTCAAGGGTCGCACCGTCGTGCTTGCTCAAGGGTCGTACCGTCGTGCTCAAGGGTCGCACCGTCGTGCTTGCTCAAGGGTCGCACCGTCGTGCTTGCTCAAGGGTCGTACCGTCGTGCTCAAGGGTCGTACCGTCGTGCTTAAGGGTCGCACCGTCGTGCTCAAGGGTCGTACCGTCGTGCTCAAGGGTCGCACCGTCGTGCTCAAGGGTCGTACCGTCGTGCTCAAGGGTCGCACCGTCGTACTCAAGGGTCGCACCGTCGTACTCAAGAGGGCGGGGGGTTAATAGAGCCTTTCCTCCCCCCCTTCCCCTCCTTACCAGCAAGCTTGCCCCCTCAAGGCAATATCTGATCCACAAGGATAACGGACGAACCTGAAATATCTACGCCATTTATTCACGAGCATTTCCTCCCCATGTGAACACAACGAGGACACATTTCACACCAACAAAGAACCCGGCACGTGGGAGGAGGGGTGAGGTGGAATAGCTACCCCAGGCCACCAGACCCGACGTGATCCACTGCAGGCTATCACAAAACACACACACACACGACCTTCACCTTTTTAAATGGTCTGTTTACTGACACGACTGTAGGTGCTGCAGACTCGGGGGTTTTACCAGTATGATACAGGGCTTCCTGGTGGATCCTAGGGGGTAGGGGAGGTCCCCAGGTTGGTCCTGGGGTAGGACAGGTCCCCAGGCTGGTCCTGGGGTAGGGCAGGTCACCAGGCTGGTCCTGGGGTAGGGCAGGTCACCAGGCTGGTTCTGGGGTAGGACAGGTCGCCAGGTTGGTCCTGGGGTAAGGCAGGTCCCTAGGTTGGTCCTGGGGTAGGGTAAGTCCCCAGGCTGATCCTGGGGTAAGGCAGGTCCCTAGGCTGGTCCTGGGGTAGGGCAGGTCGTCAGGTTGGTCCTGGGGTAAGGCAGGTCCCCAGGCTGGTCCTGGGGTAGGGCAGGTCCCCAGGCTGGTCCTGGGGTAAGGCAGGTCCCCAGGCTGGTCCTGGGGTAGGGCAGGTCCCCAGGCTGGCCAGTATTTCCGTGTGAGCAAATAACATAAAAAATGTGGCTGCACTTCAGCAGAATATTTCTTTCCTTTTCGGATGATATGGAGGGAAGGTCAGTGGTGGTTGCGTGGTGGGAGAAGTCCAGGTGGTGGTGGTGGTGGTAGTGGTGGTAGCAGAAAAAATGGTGTGGTGTTGTGTGGTGGTCGTAGTGGTACACAGGTCAGGGGTGTGCGCATCTCCATCCTACAACCATCAGGCCATCGAGGAGGAGCGTCCGGAACATATTCACAAAACAACGGGGCAGTTTCGTTCGTTCATGACGCAACGCACCAGTCGGGGTTGTAGTACAACGTATAACAGAACCCCTACAACCGGACTGGTCAACCGAGCTACAACCAGGAAGCTTGGTCGCACTTGTGACCTGGGGCGCAGAGGAGGGATCAGGATATAAATCTACAAAAGAGAGTGAATAGAGATGGGTAAAGACGGACAGGTGTGTGGACAGACAGAGAAGGAGGGTGGCGAGGTGAGGAGGTATCAGCAGGAACATTTCGCTACCCCCTCCTAACACCCTGGCAAGATGTAGGGAACAAACACAAGACACGTAGTTAGCCCAGTAAGAAGGGTGATGTAGGGAGGGAGGCAGGACAAGGGAGGGAGGTGAACCACACCAGTAAGAACTGAGATGCAGGGAGGGAGGCAGGACAACGGAGGGAGGTGAACCACACCAGTAAGAAGGGAGATGCAGGGAGGGAGGCAGGAGGACCAAAGAGGGAGGTGAACCATCACCACACACCCCCGCTGGTGGTGTGTTGCCAGACGGTCTCATGACCCGAAGGGCCACACCTCCTCCTCCCTCCATCGCCAGGACCCTCGCCACTTGGTCAATATATACCGCACATCGACGTATTGCTCCTCCGCCTCGCACCATCCGCCATATACTGTCGTCTGTTTTTTTTTTCTTTTTCATCCTCTAAACAAACCACTCACGCGAAACTTTATCTCCTTGTTTATCCCCTGCTCACAAAGCCCCCAAGATCTGCACACATCCTGACTCGTACCCAATTATCCTCGTCTGTGTGCGCGCGTGTGGAGAGAGAGAGAGAGAGAGAGAGAGAGAGAGAGAGAGAGAGAGAGAGAGAGAGAGAGAGAGAGAGAGAGAGAGAGAGAGAGAGAGAGAATGCCTTCAGCTCACCCGATGATGATGATGATGATTTCACGTTGAGTTGAGTTGAGTTGAAAGACTTTACATTGCCACACCACTGGGGGACACGGTCACCACCACCACAAACTGAACAGCTCACAACAGCAGCGGCCAGAGGAACCCCTCACCCCCCAGCCCCTGACGAACCCCACTCCCACCAACTCCCATCAGATCTCGTGTATCAATCACCCTTCCCTACATCGCAACACCCTTGGAACATTACCCATACCCACTAGACAAGACGACATCCCCTCCTCCTGTCTCCATGAGGCAATGCCAGAGCGATGAAGCCAACTCAGTGTTTGCGGCCAACGCAGTGTCTGCGGCTTTAAGGAAAGCTCACATGTGAGAGAGAGAGAGAGAGAGAGAGAGAGAGAGAGAGAGAGAGAGAGAGAGAGAGAGAGAGAGAGAGAGAGAGAGAGAGAGAGAGCGTGCATGGAAGACGAGGAGGAGGAACCAGTGCAAGGATGTGGGGCAACAATCTGAGGCCTTGTCTCGCAGGTTAGGGCTGTCCCTCAGCCAGCCAGGTGATGAGTTTACCCTACCAGAGGGTGAAGGGGTGTGGGGAGAGAGATAAGGTATAGCCTCCACCCCCACACACATCTGGTTTCCCCCACACATATAAACGCCCCAGATAACACCATCATCACTTCACTAAGACCACAGGTTTAGTTACACAAGTCTGCATGATGGTAACGACGCAGGATGAATTCAATATATGTACTTCAATAGCATTCAACAAATGTAATCAAATGGCATTCAACAATTGTAATCAACAGCATTCAACTAGATCTAATCAAATGGCATTCAACAAATGTAATCAAATGCAATACACAAATGTCATCCAATCACACCAAACAAATGTAATAAACAAATGCAATAAACAAATGTCATTCAATCACACCCAGCAAATGTAAGTGAATAGCAGTAACTATGTAATTCAGTAGCATTTAATAAAATGCAGTTCAACAGCATTCAGCAAATGTAATTAAATGGCATTCAACAAGTGTGCTTAGCAATAAACAAATGTAATCCAATCACACCCAGCAAATGTAATTCAATAACAATAAACAGATGTAATTCAATCGCAGTCAACAAAAGTAACTCAATCGCATTCAACCAAAGTAATTCTACCACAAATACACACAATATAAACCTTGAATGAACTAACTCCTCTTACCATGTCTAACCCTCACGAGGGAGCGGGGACGACGCGCCACAGAGAAGAAAAACAAAAAAATGAAAAAGCCTGGAAATGATGATAATAATAACAATAGAATTCCAGACACACGTTACATTCGCGTCAGAGAAATGATGTGTATGTGTGGGTGCCGACCTGACGGACGGATGGACGGATGGACGGACGGACGGACGGATGGACGGACGGACGGATGGACAGACGGACGGAAGGACGGACGGACGGACGGATGGACAGACGGACGGATGGATGGACAGACGGACGGAAGGACGGACGGACGGACGGACGGACGGACAGACGGACGGAAGGACGGACAGACGGACGGATGGACGGACGGACGGAGCAAGAACCATGTTCTCTCCAGCGGCGGAGGAACAACGAGACGGGAGGACACAGGAAAAGAAACCACTACAGCACGAACTGGAAGACACACATAGGAAACTCATAACCTCCTACTAAAACAACCGACCAGTCAGGGAGATGGGTTAGAAACCAGTCAGGGAGATGAGTTAGAAACCAGTCAGGGAGATGAGTTAGAAACCAGTCAGGGAGATGGGTTAGAAACCAGTCAGGGAGATGGGTTAGAAACCAGTCAGGGAGAGGGGTTAGAAACCAGTCAGGGAGATGGGTTAGAAACCAGTCAGTGAGATGGGTTAGAAACCAGTCAGGGAGACGGGTTAGAAACCAGTCAGGGAGATGGGTTAGAAACCAGTCAGGGAGATGGGTTAGAAACCAGTCAGGGAGATGGGTTAGAAACCAGTCAGGGAGATGGGTTAGAAACCAGTCAGGGAGATGGGTTAGAAACCAGTCAGGGAGATGGGTTAGAAACCAGTCAGGGAGACAGGTTAGAAAAAACACCAAAACACGCACGAGTGAGATGGACGGGACAGGTGTGTGTGTGTGTGTGTGTGTGTGTGTGTGTGTGTGTGTGTGTGTGTGTCGGGGTCCATAGGTGACCCACCCTGACGATGACTTTCCTGACGACTGATGACCTCCCATGGTTCATACGTCTGACGTCATCACATCATTGGACCACTCGAGGCACACACACACACACACACACACACACACACACACACACACACACACACACACACACATACACACACTACCTCGGTCAAGACTCATGGAGACGCGGTCTTCAGCAAGAACTGTAAAACTTCACTAATCCGAACACCAAACAGACATCTTCTTTCCAGAGAGAGAGAGAGAGAGAGAGAGAGAGAGAGAGAGAGAGAGAGAGAGAGAGAGAGAGAGAGAGAGGAGAGAGAGCCGCCACTGTATATGAATCACACGTTTCCCAGTGAGCCACTGGAGGCGACACGCACCTTCACCAGAGATGCGTCGACACCTTTACGACGACGGATCCGAAAACGTATCACATTTCCAGACTCGTCATACGGGTAGGGTAGCGTGGTCTGTCCCCGCACTACACCGCAACTTTGAGAGACTTCACCGACGACAAGACCTTTTTTTTTTTAACAAGAAAAAGGCAGATTTCCTCCTATATAAACCCCCTGGCCTATTCCTCCTCTTCCATGACTCCTTTTCCTCAGCCTAACTTAAGCCCAGTCCTTGATGTGGCCATTCGTCCGTGGCTGTGGCCTACCACACCCCACACCAGGACACACCACCTCTCGACCACACCCCACACCAGGACACACCACCTCTCGACCACACCCCACACCAGGACACACCACCTCTCGACCACACCCCCCACACCAGGACACACCACCTCTCGACCACACCCCACACCAGGACACACCACCTCTCGACCACACCCCACACCAGGACACACCACCTCTCGACCACACCCCACACCAGGACACACCACCTCTCGACCACACCCCACACCAGGACACACCACCTCTCGACCACACCCCACACCAGGACACACCACCTCTCGACCACACCCCACATCAGGACACACCACCTCTCGACCACACCCCACACCAGGACACACCACCTCTCGACCACACCCCCATACCAGGACACACCACCTCTCGACCACACCCCACACCACCTCTCGACCACACCCCACACCAGGACACACCACTTCTCGACCACACCCCACACCAGGACACACCACCTCTCGACCACACCCCACACCAGGACACACCACCTCTCGACCACACCCCACACCAGGACACACCACCTTTCGACCACGAAGAAGCAAAACGCTGGAACTGGCTACTCCTCACGAAAAATAGATAAAAAAACTTTCCAGGCCGCGTACTCTCCAGATTTCCAGTACCACCGCTTGTTCCCGTCACCTTTAAGGCGAGCCGAGCGGTCCAGCTGGAAAGCGTAGAGAGAGAGAGAATATACACATCCCGCTCTGACACACTCCCAACATGGGAATTACCAGCAACGACTACAATCACTCGCACCCCTCCTGTCTGGCGCGCGGGGCGCCGCCTGCCTACTGGACGGATCCAGCGTGATGATGATTCACGGACGGAAAACCCGGCAACACAGCGTCTTCGCGCTACGCACGACGAGCCAGATTCCGCGTTCGGGTAGCCGTCATGCGAGTCTCTGGAGGGGAAGAAGAAAGAAAGAAAGGAAAAAAACAGCACCGATAAAATCCAGTGATGACTGGGGAGAAGAGGAAGAACATGACTGGTTGATTCCTGACCCAGCTGTGGGGGGAGGAGGAAGACTTCCAGTGGTAAAGCGTACGTAAGGTAAGGGGCCAGACCCAGCTGTGGGGGTACAGGACCTCCCAAACCATCGTATGGTATACGTAAGGTAAGGTAAGGTGCCAGACCCAGCTGTGGGGGTACAGGACCTCCCAAACCATCGTATGGTATACGTAAGGTAACGTAAGGTCTCAGACCCAGCTGTGGGGGTACAGGACCTCCCAAACCATCGTATGGTATACGTAAGGTAAGGTAAGGTTCCAGACCCCAGCTGTGGGGGTAGAAGATCTCCCAAACTATAGTAAGGTATACGTAAGGTAAGGTCAGGTGCCAGACCCAGCTGTGGGGGTACAAGACCTCCCAAACCATTGTATGGTATACGTAAGGTAAGGTAAGGTCTCAGACCCAGCTGTAGGGGTAGGAGACCTTCCAAACCATAGTAAGGTATACGTAAGATATGATACTGTTCCAGACCCAGCTGTGGGGGTAGAAGAGCTCCCAAACCATCGTAAGGTATACGTAAGGTAAGGTAAGGTCCCAGACCCAGCTGTGGGGGTAGAAGAGCTCCTAACCTAACGTATCGGGTGCCTATCAAAAGCGGCATCTCTCAATATGAGAAACATTAAACAGCAAGCAGATGAAAAATTCAAGATCTCTCTGGTTAAATCTCAACAAGGCTACTTGATGAGCCAGGCTCCAGTGAGCCTGTAAGCCGCGGCCTCAAACAGACTAGCTAATCAGGAGGCGCATCGCTCCCACCCCAAGATGTGCGCCGCGGTATAGACAAATCTCCATAACTGAGTTAAGATCCCCGAGCCTGTATTCTGTCTCCTGCACTGTAAGATACAGGAGAAGGCACACACTGCTACAAATAACCTCCACCTAACTTGTGTTCATGACGTCCTTTACAACCAGAGACTACAACAGACGTATCTCTACACGGATAACTTGCGACCGCCCTCACAACTCATCGTCAGACATGTTTCATGGTAAGCTTGACCGTGTCCTCCTTTGACTGTCGAATCCAGAAGTACGTGTGCGTCGCAGTTGGGGAGCTCCCACCCACGAGGGAATGACGGAGCCACGAACCGACACTTACAGACGACCCGACACTCCACACCAGACGATGGCATGCCACACCACACACACCAGACCGGGTGTACGTGGCATACCACACCACACACACCAGACCGGGTCTACGTGGCATGCCACACCACACACACACCAGACCGGGTGTACGTGGCATGCCACACCACACACACCAGACCGGGTGTACGTGGCATGCCACACCACACACACCAGACCGGGCGTACGTGGCATGCCACACCACACACACCAGACCGGGTGTACGTGGCATGCCACACCACACACACACACCAGACCGGGTCTACGTGGCATACCACACCACACACACCAGACCGGGCGTACGTGGCATGCCACACCACACACACACCAGACCGGGTGTACGTGGCATGCCACACCACACACACCAGACCGGGTCGACGTGGCATGCCACACCACACACACCAGACCGGGTGTACGTGGCATGCCACACCACACACACCAGACCGGGTCTACGTGGCATGCCACACCACACACACCAGACCGGGTCTACGTGGCATGCCACACCACACACACCAGACCGGGCGTACGTGGCATGCCACACCACACACACCAGACCGGGTCTACGTGGCATGCCACACCACACCACACACATCAGACCGGGTCTACGTACGAGGGATCCCTTGCGGAAGCTAAACAGCAAAACCTTAAACAACGTATTCAAACATTGAGCGAAATGTTTTCAGTCAGTTTGGAAACGAAAGACAAATCGCACGAAGACACACACACACACACACACACACACACACACACACACACACACACACACAACAGCGGCAGCTTTCTCCTGTAGCAATGGTGTCATCGGCCAGAGAGAGAGAGAGAGAGAGAGAGAGAGAGAGAGAGAGAGAGAGAGAGAGAGAGAGAGAGAGAGAGAGAGAGAGAGACCATAACTACGGTACGTGTACGTATGCTTGTGTGTGTGTGTGTGTGTGTGTGGGACAGGCACATCCTCAGCTGACGGCACCTGGGAGGCAGCAGCGCCGCCCGCGGTACGTAGTGGCAAGGAGACGACGCCGTACCTGCCGGAGTGGTGCATAGTGAGGAGGAGGAGGAGGAGGTGGTGATGCACGGCGGCCGGGGCGGAGGGTGGCATCCAACGCACACGTGGGAGGAGGTGTCACACACCTACCACACACACACACACACACACACACACACACACACACACCACACATACACACACACACACACCACACACACACACCACACACACACGCCTACCACACACACCACACACACCACACACACACACACACCACACATACACACACACACACACCACACACCACACACACACACCACACACACACGCCTACCACACACCACACACACCACACACACACACACACACCTTCCACACACACACACACACACACCACACACACACGCCTACCACACACACCACACACACCACACACACACCTTCCACACACACACACACACCACACCACACACACACACACACATACACACACACACACACACACACACACACACACACACACACACACACATACATACACATACACACACACACACACACACACACAGAGGGAGATATAACACAGAGAGATATAATATAGGGAGATATAACAACACAGGGAGATATAACAAAGAGATATAACACAGGGAGATATAACACGGAGATATAACACAAGGAGATATAACACGGATATAACACAGGGAGATATAACACAGATATAACACAGGGAGATATAACACGGATATAACACAGGGAGATATAACACGGATATAACACAGGGAGATATAACACGGATATAACACAGGGAGATATAACACGGATATAACACAGGGAGATATAACACGGATATAACACAGGGAGAACTCAGGGTGCAGATAGCGGTGAGAGCTGCAGTACACAAGAGAGGGGAAGTGAGCAGCAACCAGGGTACACATCAGCTAGGGTACACTACAGGGGTACATACAAACGAGGGAGACGCACCACGCAGGGTACAGGGTACGACCAGGGTACACCCAGGGGGGAGACACAACGATGTGGTACACCCAGGGAGGGGAGGAGAGGCAACGCTCCGGTACACACCCAGGGGGGGAGGAGAGGCAACGGTGCGGTACACCCAGCGGGAGAAAAGGCAACTGTGCAGTACACCCAGGAGGGAGGAATGGCAACGGTGCGGTACACCCAGGGGGGAGGAGAGGCAACGATGTGGTACACCCAAGGGAGAGGAAACACTGCGGTACACCCAGGGGAGGGGGGGAGGAGAGGCAACGGTGGGGTACACCCAGGGGGGAGAGGCAACGGTACGGTACACACCCGGGGGAGGAGGGGTGTAGGAGGCAACAATCTGTACCGAAAACCCAAACCAAAAGACCCATAGTGAGAGAGGCAGGAACACTGGGCCACCGACGGCTGGATCCTAAAATTCCCACTCCAGCAGCAAGACCTGCTCAGAATGCCGAGAGAGAGAGAGAGAGAGAGAGAGAGAGAGAGAGAGAGAGAGAGAGAGAGAGAGAGAGAGAGAGAGAGAGAATACCCACAGGAACTTAACCATGTACTCTCATGTCTTCACGAGACTGGCATACCTTTCGCTCCGCTTCCATCCTTAACGTCACGGGACAGCAATGTCTCCTGACGCTTCCCTCTCCTACTGCCACGCCCTTTGTCCCACATAACGAACCTCGACCCTTCGTCTGTTCCACACGTTCCTATGGTCCGCTTACGTACAATCTACGCGCTGCCTTCCTCATAACGAAGCCAGAGAGGCTACTGTAACCTCTCGTCGGTGTATTGTATCCACCTACACTCCGTTTTCTACTATTGTATCCACTTACAATCCGTTTTCTACTATTGTATCCACTTACACTCCGTTTTTTTACTATTGTATCCACTTACACTCCGTTTTCTACTATTGTATCCACTTACACTCCGTTTTCTACGATTGTATCCACTTACACTCCGTTTTCTACTATTCTATCCACTTACACTCCGTTTTCTACTATTGTATCCACTTACACTCCGTTTTCTACTATTGTATCCACTTACACTCCGTTTTCTACTATTGTATCCACTTACACTCCGTTTTCTACTATTGTATCCACTTACACTCCGTTTTCTACTACTGTATCCACTGTATGCCGTATGCTTGCCTCTACCTACCCCCTACCCCCTGCTACTTTACCCACTGTACGCTCTACGCTTGCCTCCACCTATCACCTGCCACTGTACTCATTTTACGCCTTACGCCTGCGTCCGCCTTACGCCCACGTCAGAGGAACGCGTCCTCGCCATGTAAACAGACAAGCAAACAAAGTCGTGCCACTGGACTGTGTCACGCTGGTCACATAATACGCCACGCCCCCACCCCGCGCCCGCCCGGACATTTAAACCCCAACTTGGGGCGAAACATGCACGATCCCTTATGGGGAAGTCAGCCGTTCGAATCCCTAACCTGATGCGGGAAATCCCCCCCCCCCGGGGGGGGGGGGGTTTGGTCTGTGTCCACGATCCCTCTGTTTATGTCCCGGTGATCCGGGATTTGAGTCAGAGGTCATGGGTCACGCCCTCACGCCCACATCCTCTCAATGACGGGGTCAACACCACGTGTTACTACACCCTGTGTGTGTGTGTGTGTGTGTGTGTGTGTGTGTGTGTGTGTGTGTGTGTGTGCGTGTTCGGTGAGAGGAGGAGAGTTCTACACACTTGTGAGGGCCCCCAACTCCTGTCTGAGAGACAGATAAGACAGACAGACGGACGGGCGGATGGAGAGAGAGAGAGAGAGAGAGAGAGAGAGAGAGAGAGAGAGAGAGAGAGAGAGAGAGAGAGTCAGCTTATTGCTTCTTCCTCCCTCCCTCACTCCCCCAGCTCCACCCTCCTCCACTAAGAACTTCCACGAACCCAAGACAATCATCACCCACCTCCTTCAAATCCTCCCCCTCTCCTCCCCTGCCTCGCTCCCCAGCATCTCATATCACCCTTACCTCCCCCAGCATCTCATATCACCCCCTGCCTCCCCCAGCATCTCATATCACCCGCGCCTCCCCCAGCATCTCATATCACCCGCGCCTCCCCCAGCATCTCATATCACCCGCCGCCTCCCCCAGCATCTCATATCACCCTTACCTCCCCAGCATCTCATATCACCCCGCGCCTCCCCCAGCATCTCATATCACCCCTGCCTCCCCCAGCATCTCATATCACCCCGCGCCTCCCCCAGCATCTCATATCACCCCCGCCTCCCCCAGCATCTCATATCACCCTTACCTCCCCCAGCATCTCATATCACCCCTGCCTCGCTCCCCAGCATCTCATATCACCCGCGCCTCCCCCAGCATCTCATATCACCCCCCTGCCGCCCTCTTCCCCCTCCCCCAGCATCTCATATCACCCGCCGCCTCCCCCAGCATCTCATATCACCCGCGCCTCCCCAGCATCTCATATCACCCCCGCCTCCCCCAGCATCTCATATCACCCCGCGCCTCCCCCAGCATCTCATATCACCCCCGCCTCCCCCAGCATCTCATATCACCCCGCGCCTCCCCCAGCATCTCATATCACCCCCGCCCCGCGCCTCCCCCAGCATCTCACATCACACTCCACCACCCACACCCCAGCCTGCATCTCTCAACTTCTGAAAACATGTTTCACCATCTCAGGTCATTGTCCCAGAATCTCATATCCCAGGCCACGACCCCATATCCCAGGCCACGACCCCATATCCCAGGCCACGACCCCATATCCCAGGCCACGACCCCATATCCCAGGCCACGACCCCATATCCCAGGCCACGACCCCATATCCCAGGCCACGACCCCATATCCCAGGCCACGACCCCATATCCCAGGCCGAGATTCAGGGCGGCAACGCAATATCCCAAGATACATCCCCCCCCCAGCATCCCTAGATCACATGGACTGCCTCCTTGCCAACCGCACACCATCCCAGGGTCACACACACACACACACACGTCCCAGGCATCCTGGGCCGTGACTACATACACACATAAAGACATACACACATACACATGCAGACATACATACATACATACATACATACGAACGTACATACATACATACATACATACGAACGTACATACATACATACATACATATATACATACATACATATATACATACATACATACATTCATACATCCATAAATACATACATACATACATACATACATACATACATACATATATACATACATACATACATACATATACATACATGCATATACACATACACACATACATACACATCACTTTGCGAGACGAATGGTTCCCAGCGCTCACATCTTCTCACAAGTAAACGATCAACAATGAAGTCCAATGACCATGAAATGCCCGGGTTGGTGGATGCACCCCACTCCCTCACTCACACCCTAACGATCAGAGTCCAACCCATGACAGCATCTGTACAGCCACACCTCATCAACCACACCATCATCTTTGTGAGGCTACGTCTGCATGTTCGTGGGTTAGTACATCCATCTCCGACAGACGGATCTCGACCACCACCAACACCACCAGCAGCAGGAGTCGAAATTTTCCCCAAGAGTTGCCACACGATTGCCACACACGACTACAAGGCCTCTCAGCTGGAGTCTTACCCCACACACACACACACACACACCAACACACCCTGCTAACATCATCGTCCACACATCCTTGCTACACACCGACACACACTCGTGACGAAGTCAACTCCACACTCCCTTGATACACACCAACACACTCTCGTGACGAAGTCGTCCACACACCCTTACTACACACCGACACACTCTTGGAACGAAGTCGTCCACACACCCTTCCTACACACCGACACACTCTTGGAACGAAGTCGTCCACACACCCTTGCTACACACAAACACACTCTCGTGACGAAGTCAGCTACACACCCTCGTGACGAAGTCAACCACACACCCTTGCCACAAACACCAACACACTCTCATAATGAGATCAACCACACACACACACACTCTCCTACCACACAAATTGTACCTAAGGACCCCCTTGTGAACACGCACGTCCACCACAGTCAGCACCTACAGACAGCGAGGATCATCTGGCCGCTGGCCACAACCCACCTTAATGATATAGACAACTGCACCAGGCGACCACCCCCTCCTTCCACACCTTCCTCACGGAGGACGACAAGCGTCAGTGGAAGGCTAATGGGAGATCGGTCCTGCCCCAGTTAGTTCCCCCTGAGGCGGCGGGCGTGTCTCGGCTTCCACTCCCTCCGCGGGACACGGCTCTCAGAGCCCACGCTGCCTGCGGCCAGCATCACCACCCGACGACACACATCCATGTTGACACACACACACACACACACACACACACACACACCGCGGCGCCTTCGCCACCCACCCACACGCGCCGGTAAGCGCCACACCACAATACAACCCTGATGTACGACGGTACTATCCTGAGCTACGATGACGTGACCTTTAACCTGAGAGAGTCAGGTCACAGACCTGACCATCATACCGTCGTTTGCCTTACCTCAGGGGGGTCGTTTCGTCGTATATCCGGGCTCAGGGGTCGTTTCGTCGTATACCCTACCTCGAGTCGTTCCGTCATGCTCGAGGGGGGATGTTTACCAACACAAGAATGACACACATCGTTAAAAATAGTCGTTAGTTCAGAGCAAACTGGCCACAGAGAGAGCGAGCGGTGTGTCAAGTACACCAAATATCTATCAACATCTATCTTATCAGTACATACACACCTATCAGTAATAATAAACATAACATAATCATTACTATATAGAGACCTTCCATCATCATCATCATCATAGGCCACAGGAACGGTATAAGTCGTATCCGATCCCCTTTTGACCACTAACATACAGGATCCCCGACTCATAAGCTTGTGTTATGTAGGGAGCATCACCGAACACCTCCTCCGTAATCTTCAGTTTAGTGATAACTAAAAAAAAAAATGTACATCCCCAAGAGCCTACTGGCTTGACCACGGATGAGCAACACGTATGAATCATCATGGTCGTGAACACCTGAAAAGGTAAAACACTGTGGTATGGTACATCGTATCACCATTTCGTGCCACCACGCGTGTAAACTGGACACCCCAACATGGTCTCAACACCCGAGAACCTGCTGCCGTGTCCCAGAGGGCACAAGCCGAGGCTTGCAACCACCACGGCCTCCTGGCGCGGCGGAGGGGAGACACATTGGACAGCAGCGTCGGCCACAACTGACAGACGAGACAGTCGGCGTCCGGATACAGGAGGAGTTGGCGGGGTGATGGAGACGCATGGTCACATGAACCTCTCTTAACTCGTGTAGCTCTACCTCCCCTGCCACGTCAGGAGACGCAGAGGGAGGCTAGCTGTACCTCCCCAGCCACGTCAGGAGACGCAGAGGGAGGCCAACACTACCTCCCCTGCCACGTCAGGAGACGCTGAGGGAGGCCAACACTACCTCCCCTGCCACGGCAGGAGACGCAGAGGGAGGCCAGCACTACCTCTCCTGCCACGTCAGGAGACGCAAGGGAGGCCAGCTGTAACCTACCCTGCCACGTCAGGAGACGCTGAGGGAGGCCAGCTGTACCTACCCTGCCACGTCAGGAGACGCAGAGGGAGGCTAGCACTACCTCCCCTGCCACGTCAGGAGACGCAGAGGGAGGCCAACACTACCTCCCCTGCCACGTCAGGAGACGCAGAGGGAGGCCAGCTGTACCTCCCCTGCCACGTCAGGAGACGCAGAGGGAGGCCAACACTACCTCCCCTGCCACGTCAGGAGATGCAGAGGGAGGCCAGCTCTACCTCCCCTGCCACGTCAGGAGACGCAGAGGGAGGCCAACACTACCTCCCCTGCCACGTCAGGAGACGCAGAGGGAGGCCAGCTGTACCTCCCCTGCCACGTCAGGAGACGCAGAGGGAGGCCAACACTACCTCCCCTGCCACGTCAGGAGACGCAGAGGGAGGCCAGCTGTACCTCCCCTGCCACGTCAGGAGATGCAGAGGGAGGCCAGCTCTACCTCCCCTGCCACGTCAGGAGACGCAGAGGGAGGCCAGCTCTACCTCCCCTGCCACGTCAGGAGACGCAGAGGGAGGCCAGCTGTACCTCCCCTGCCACGTCAGGAGACGCAGAGGGAGGCCAGCTCTACCTCCCCTGCCACGTCAGGAGACGCAGAGGGAGGCTAGCACTACCTCCCCTGCCACGTCAGGAGACGCAGAGGGAGGCCAGCTGTACCTCCCCTGCCACGTCAGGAGACGCAGAGGGAGGCCAACACTACCTCCCCTGCCACGTCAGGAGACGCAGAGGGAGGCCAGCTGTACCTACCCTGCCACGTCAGGAGACGCAGAGGGAGGCCAGCTGTACCTCCCCTGCCACGTCAGGAGGCGCTGAGGGAGGCCAGCTGTACCTCCCCTGCCACGTCAGGAGACGCAGAGGAAGGCTAGGTTGAGGCCAATTCCTGGTGATGTCTTCGGAGAGTTTTCTACCACTACAACCCGGGCTGGTCCTACGTTGTGGGCGTACGTCGGTGGTCGACCAAGGTGTTGGAAGCCGCACACCAATACACACCAGGCGTACATGGTACAAGCGTACAGGTGTCAGTCATGTACATTCCTAACTAGATATGCCATACAAACACTGTGGCACATGTACGCCCTTAATTGCTAATCACGCCCACGTAGAACCCATTCGTCCTAAGGAAAGAGAGACATCAATCGCTCAGTCTCCCTTAAAAATGAAACCCAAACTTTGCCCGTTGGTGTAAGGCAGTCTATAGCGCATGACCATGAACGAGCCGTACCAGCAATACTCATTTCCCGAGGGGATGGAAAACGGGAAGTAAAAATGAAACAGGGAACAATGACAGCTTCTCTAGGGAGGAGGGCGATATACCACAATCACGTGACGTAAGCCCCACACACGATCCTCGCCAGAGTTTTGACGATACGAGAGCGACGCGACTGCCCACACCCAGCGGCAGTACGGGGCTCCCGACATGCCAGATCCTCTTCATCAACACTACAACCACCACCTTGTGGATGTGGCCCACCCTCAGCAGCGTCGCGTCTGGCGGCGTCGCACGAGGCACACCTCCCGCCCCACGACTGTCCAATATCTGTGCTGGTCTCCAGGGAGCGGGAGGGTGTGGCGCAAGGCTTTCAACACAACCGTTCATCCTCCTCTCATCCCCACAACTCGAGGCTTCCCTTCCTCCTCCCACCGCCGCCTGGCGGACCAATACACAAGAACGACAACAGAAAAGCGATCGCAGGTTTGCACTGATTCTGGTCGCCTGAGACTCTCTGGGTCGCAGTCGTCTGCCTCCCCTCTGATAGTCACGGTGCCTGGCTGCCTTGACGGAGGAAGGTGGTCGTCGTCCACCACCATCATACATCGTCCACTGGATCATAAACGCCTCTCCCTCAAGGACCTGACCTTAGGTGTACTCGCCTCGCGTTTCCAGTACATCCATCTCTACGTAGTGATGCAGCTCAGAATAGTTCCAGAGCACAAAAACATTGGTCACTTTAAAAACAAAAGAAGTCTTTTCTTTCTAAATTTTCTGCGTCTCAGTTGCAGAAAATGACAAGCTGAGTTTGGGGTCATATTTGATGACACTGGTGAGGCGGGTTCATCCTGCGCTCCAGTTCCACGCCAGTACAATCACAAGGGACAGAGAAAGAGGAGGCAAATCAACCTTCTTGAGAGCATAACTTCTGAAGCAAGTATCAATCATTCTCCTCCATCAGTACATCAGGGGAGACATCAGGGGAGATTACATAGATACACAGACACCACACAGACCCCATGGTGTAAACCAAGGTGGTCTGGCCTTAACACAGACAGATGTAGTCCCCCTTTAAAAAAAGCACAAGAAGAGAAGGATGGCAAAGCAGAGGCTCTCTC
This sequence comes from Panulirus ornatus, assembly GCF_036320965.1. NCBI lineage: Eukaryota > Metazoa > Arthropoda > Malacostraca > Decapoda > Palinuridae > Panulirus > Panulirus ornatus. The sequence continues at coordinate 3,176,844 of NC_092289.1, read as the reverse complement.
TCTCTCTCTCTCTCTCTCTCTCTCTCTCTCTCTCTCTCTCTCTCTCTCTCTCTCTCTCTCTCCCCCCCCAGAGTTGAAGACCCATCACTGCACTTTGCCAAATATTTCCTCTGCGTCCCTTGTGTGTGTGTGTGTGTGTGTGTGTGTGTGTGTGTGTGTCAGCCATGACTCAAACTTGTCAAAACTCTTTACGAAATTTGTTTCCGTCGCAGCTCCAGCTCCTCCGATATCCCGGTAACGGAGTCGCCAGGAACCTCTCGAAGCGATCAGGCAAATGTCTGAGGGAAGGCAAGAGATGATCCGCCACGGGGAGAACCAGAGCACCATACAATGCTGGACACAACCCCACGTCGTCCTGTAAACCTTACCCAGCACCGGAGTGAGGGATATCTGGTTCTACTGCGTGGGTCAGTTTACCTCCCCTTTCTCCACCACAAACTCCGACATTTCTACTCCCGTGTGGGATGTCACCGACTATCGGCTCTCTGTATCTCCATCAGCCATTCCAGTTTTTATGGAGTTTGTCAAAAGCAATCCCGTCTCTCTAGTTTTACCCCCTTCGCTTCGAAGTAAGGTGGATCGAGTCTTTTATCCATGTAACATTCAAGGCTCTTCTTCTTTGAGGAGCTACCAAGGCTCCTGTGTGAGGCTCTTTTTTTCCCCTTAGGAAGTCCTCATGAAGCAGTGCGTCACATGGTCTTCAGCAGCAAGACATATGACAACAACATCATCAAGAACAAGTAGTTGTAACTGTGTGGAAAATAAGATCACTTGAGTTACTGATCTTTGAAGACATTCAGAAGTTCAATCTGTTTACTCGATGGTGCGCCTCACTCCCCCTCCAGATGTCATCACGCAGGCACCCACTGTGTACCGAAATGCCAACACCTACGGTGGATTTCTAGTTCCATTAAGCTGGTAAAAAGGGAGACATTAAGGGGGCTGTTGGTTCCATCCGACGTAATTTCATGTCATCCTCTCTCCACATGCTGTCCACCGTGTCATATATCTTCACTCCCTCGCACACTGGCGACCTATTTATCGTCTGTCATTGACTTTTTATGTAGTGGGTGAAGCCCAGACCACGTAGCATCCTGCTCGTCATAGGAGTCATGTGAGCAGAGAGACACAAGGACCCGCGGACAGGACGGGACAGACGGGACGGGACAGGACAGGACAGGACAGGACCCTCGTTCCGTATTAAACTATTCAACAGCCCCTCTGGTGGCTTACTCTATAAATGCATACCAGGAATAACCAGGAATATATATATATATATATATATATATATATATATATATATATATATATATATATATATATATATATATATATATATATATATATATATATATATATTCCAAATGGCGTCCTAACTACGTTTCTTCGTTGTATATCAACTGACTGTCATATATCTTTCTTGTATCTCCCCTGATGATGTGATCATCACACGAAAGTGCACTTGGGAACTTACCGTGTTTCACTCCCCCGTGGATAAATGGGAATATATATATGTATATATATAGAGGCAGACGGATGCTACATACGGATGAAAGACAAGCCAACACAGTAATGCTAGAGGGGATGAGATAAAGGATCAAATGCCAGTGGACAGGTGGAGGGAGGCATGATCCATGGCTGTGTAGACTGTACCGAAACAGGGCGAATGAACCCCTAGGAGTAAACCACTGTTTCCTATGAACGTATCCCTTACCAGGGCCGGGGCTGAACCGAGACATTACTGCTCACAGCCCTGAACCGAATGCTCACAGCCCTGAACCTGAGGGCTCACAGCCATGAACCTGAGGGCTCACAGCCATGAACCTGAGGGCTCACAGCCCTGAACCTGAGGGCTCACAGCCCTGAACCTGAGGGCTCACAGCCATGAACCTGAGGGCTCACAGCCCTGAACCTGAGGGCTCACAGCCATGAACCTGAGGGCTCACAGCCCTGAAGTAAAGGCTCAGAGCGCCCCTGACGTGCTGGAGGGAGAGAGTGTGGAAGCTAGCTACCCTCCTCTCTCTCTCTCCACCACACCACACGACCCTCCCTCCTCCCTCCCTCCCTCCGCTAATGCAAAATGAACATTAGGGTTTCGGGTGAGAGTAAAACCCAAGTTTTCTCGCCGCTAAGTTTAGGAATAATACTCGAACTTCCACTTAACGTCTCCACGACCCGAGGTTAGGGGGAGGGAGGAGGAGAACTCGGTCTCCCTCCAGAACATTCCACCGCCAGGACCACACACGAGAACAATGAACAAGCTGACGTTGACATGAACAAGCTGGCGTTGACATGAACAAGCTGGCGTTGATTTGAACAAGTTGGCATTGAGTTGAACAAGCTGGCGTTGACATGAACAAGCTGGCATTGACCAGAACAAGCTGGCGTTGACATGAACAAGCTGGCGTTGACATGAACAAGCTGGCGTTGACATGAACAAGCTGGCGTTGACCAGAACAAGTTGGCGTTGACCAGAACAAGCTGGCGTTGACCAGAACAAGCTGGCGTTGACCAGAACAAGCTGGCGTTGACCAGAACAAGCTGGCGTTGACATGAACAAGCTGGCGTTGATTTGAACAAGTTGGCATTGAGTTGAACAAGCTGGCGTTGATCTGAACAAGCTAGCGTTGACCTGAATAAGCTGGCGTTGATCTAAAATGATGGCGTTGACCTGAACAAGCTGGCGTTGACCTGAACAAACCGCCGTTGACCTGAACAAGCTGGCGTTGACCTGAACAAACCGCCGTTGACCTGAACAAGCTGGCGTTGACCTGAACAAGCTGGCGTTGACCTGAACAAGCTAGCGTTGACCTGAACAAGCTGGCGTTGACCTGAACAAACCGCCGTTGACCTGAACAAGCTGGCGTTGACCTGAACAAGTTGACTCTCAACACGGTACCCGACTGAAGACCTCTCAATCTTATGACCACGACGACGGTACGACCTTGGGTACGACGGTACGACCCTTGAGCACGTAGATACGACCTTTAATCAAGACAGGACCGCCTATCTGTACGAGGGCGTTGCCTGTCGACCGTCGTGTTCAAGGGTCAAACCGTCGCGTTCGAGGGTCAAACCGTCGTGTTCGAGGGTCGTACCGTAGTGTGCGGGGTCGTACCGTCGTGCTCGAAGGTCGTACCGTCGTGCTCGAGGGTCATATCATCGTGTTCGAGGGTCGTACCGTAGTGTGCGAGGGTCGTACCGTCGTGCTCGAAGGTCGTACCGTCGTGCTCGAGGGTCATATCATCGTGTTCGAGGGTCGTACCGTCGTGTTCGAGGGTCGTAACGTCGTGCTCGAGGGTCATATCATCGTGTTCGAGGGTCGTACCGTCGCGCTCGAGGGTCGTACCGTCGTGCTCGAGGGTCGTGCCATCATGCCCACGGGTCGTGCCATCATGCCCACGGGTCGTGCCATCATGCCCACGGGTCGTGCTCCAGGGGTCAGCACGACCCGTCGTGAGCCCGGTCATGCGTTACCAGCGTGACTGGTGCATGACCCCCACACCTGCTGCTCCCTGGCATGACCCAGGCCAGCCTGACCTCAGTCGTGACCCCTGTGGGGCACCGCTGTTGTCACTACCGTTACACTTGTAACAGGGGCCCTCTCACCGTTGTCATTACCGTATATGAACAGGATCCCCCCCCCCCTTCACTCTCCAAATCGTCACGACCGTTACATAAACAGATCCCTGTTACTGCTGTTATACCAACGGGTCCATCCAACAGTTGCCACTACCGTTACACCAACAGGAACGTCCCGCCGTTGCCACCACCGTTACACCAACAGGAACGTCCCGCCATTGCCACCACCGCTATACCAACAGGAACGTCCCGCCGTTGCCACCACCGTTACAACAGGTCCGTCCCAAAGCTGTCACTGCCGTTACACCAAAGCTTATATATTTCGGATGCGTTACGCTTGGTCTGTGACGAACAGGATTTACGCGTGTTACCTACGGACGCTGCCCCTGTCCGGAGCGACCCTGGTGTACTGACAGAAGTAACACACTCACAACACTCTAGCAACACAGTAACACACTCACAACTCTCTAACTACACAGCAACACACTCACAACACTCTAGCAACACAGTAACACACTCCCAACACTCTAGCTACAAAGCAACGCACTCACAACACTCTAGCTACACAGCAACACACTCACAACACTCTAGCTACACAGTAACACACTCACAACACTCTAGCTACACAACAACACACTCACAACACTCTAGCAACACAGTAACACACTCACAACACTCTAGCAACACAGTAACACACTCACAACACTCTAGCTACACAGTAACACACTCACAACACTCTAGCAACACAGCAACACACTCACAACAATCTAACTACACAGAAACGCACTCATAACACTCTACCTACACAGCAACACCCTCACAACAATCTAACTACACAGTAACACACTCACAACACTCTAGCTACACAGCAACACACTCACAACACTCTAGCTACACAGCAACACCTTCACAACACCCTTATCTACACTGCAGGTATAAACGTCAGAACCACCACAGTGGGGGATGGCAGATATAGAGGCATCAGATCTTCTAATGGGATCCGAACTTCCTAAACCAACAAAGTCACAGCCCACATTGGGGGCCAGAAGGGCGGACACAACACCAACACTGGATCTCATTTGCATACACGACTGCTTGGATATAAACATCATAGAGGGTCCCTAACATGGAAAAGCGATCACACTTACCTTAAACAAGTACCTAACCGTGAAATAACTAAGGAAACAGAGGGGGACCAATGCCAAGAGGTATACAGGAGGGATACAAACAGCTGTACGTGTGGCAAGGGTTGGGTCGCTGGTCGACCAGGCTGTTGGAGGCCGTGGTCCGTGGTGCAACGTATCTACCACAGACAGTCTGGCCCTACTACACACCTTGCAAGCACCCAAGGTCATCTTAAGTCTGTCCCACTACACTTAGCATAGCCTTTCTGTTCAAGAGTCCTGGGCACCAGGTAAGTCTAAGAGGGAAGTCTTTTTTTCTTATCCTTGTGTTTGTCTCCAACACTTTTGGGGTGAGGTAATTCCCATAGCCAGGATATGTGGTCCTGTTCCAAATGGGTCTCTGCCGTGTTTACTGGGGGAGAGGCAAGACTGAGGCGTGGTTCACCAAGTTATGGAACTTCCTACAAGAGTACAGAGATGGTGTAATGGAGATACAGGGGGCAATGACACACACCTGCGTCTGTAAGGAACGAACACAGTAAATTAAGGGGAAGGCTAAACCATGGAATAACTTAAACTCAAAACCTAAAATACTATATTCTTTTTTAGGGAAAGAACTCAAAAAAGGAGACATCAGGACACAAACAAACAGAAAAATTACAGATCTTGGAGGTACTACCTCAAGTTGAGGGCAGTATGAGAACACTGGGACAGAATTCAGGTGTAATACACATTCTAGACGCCCGTGAGACAGTAAACACTGTCTTAAAAGAACAGGAAACAAGGTGGTTGAAATGACTGTGTGGGTCTGCAGAGAGGCCAGAGGCAGCACACACCATCCCCAACAGGAAAATAGTCAGGGCAGAGCACAGCTGCAGAGACGACATAACGGAAGGGCTCCATCAGCTGCCAGGAAAATAAGTTTATGGCACGGGAACTGACGACACACGTCAGAGGGACCTCACAAACTGGGGTAAAAAACAGCCGGGGCTGTGTCCCCTCAGGGCCCAGTCTTGGGACCGCTTCTATTCTTCCACTACGTCAGTGACTTGCCCCAACTCTGAATATACCTGACCTTACCTTACCATCCTCCATTTAAGAAGAATGAGGAGCATTCAAGACGGTGAAGACCCACAGACATACCAAGAAAGGTGTCTGCTCTGCCTAGGCTACCAGAACCCAACCTAAGCAGGTGTGTGGTGGTGAGGAAATAACATGGTGATATGAAGCCATGCTATGGGTGTCGTCCACGTCTGGAAATCACACGAGGATTGAACGGAAGAATGTAGTGTTACCCCCGTCTCTTAACCTTGCATATATAAGTACCGTGTCCTATACGTACACACACACACACACACACACACACACACACACACACACACACCTGATCTTAAGTTCTTTTATGATTAGTTAACAAGCAATTATCATGACCTCCCAGTTCTGTCATAACTGTCACACCTCAACCGTGCATTTTCAGCTGAGTGACTCACCTAACTCCACTAAACCGTTATCTATCTATCAATCTACCTGTGCATCTATTACCTACCGGGAGCTACCAAAAACCTAAACTTCACAATATTGCGATAAACTGTACACGAGATGCGCCAAGCACAGGCAGAAATACATGCATGCTAGCAGCACGGACCATGAGAGAGAGAGAGAGAGAGAGAGAGAGAGAGAGAGAGAGAGAGAGAGAGAGAGAGAGAGAGAGAGAGAGAGAGAGAGAGAACCCCGCCCACCAGCCAGATGTTTCAAATCTCTGTAACTGTAGTGTGGGGAGCGGGTACAGGCCGGCTACCCCCGATGCATTATGCATGCCCTGGTGGCTCTCTCTCCCCTTGTGATCTGAGGGGCTTAACCCCCACTCCACCAGGCAGCATTTCCTGCCTCATCTGTTCTTCCATCCTCCCACTCCCTCCTCCCGTCGGTCACCCACACAAACATACGTCTACCAAGACGCCTCGTAGAGCGAGGTCCTCCCCTCCTCTTCAAACCAGTCCTAAAGAGCAAAATGTAATTCATCACAGCCTTTAAATCACAATAATTCCCTCGTAAGGGCCCTGCCACACCGTGCGGTGGACCGGTGTGGTACGATGGACCGGTTTGTTGCGGTGGACCAGTGTGGGTGCAGGGGGACAGGTGTGGTGCGGTGCCCAGGTGTGGTACGGTGTACCGGTGTGGTGGGATGGTCTGGTGTGGCGCGGTGGAGCGGTGTGGTGTGGCATGATGGACCGGTTTCTTGCGGTGGAGCGGTATGGTGTGGTGCGGTGGACTGGTGTGGTGGAGCGGACGAAAAAAAAAAAAAAATAACTGTGGTCAAGGCAGGTGGTTCTCAGGTTCACTGCTGCAGGAGTCTAGTGAATAGGACGAAACAAACACATCCTTCTGTTTCACACCATCGCCTCTTGTAGGCAGACCCATCAAGACTTTCTTTCAGGTCTTACGACAGGGAAGGTCTAAGGCGACATGACCACATATTTGATTACCATCATCATCATCATCATCATCATCATCATCATAATAATAATAATAATAATAATAATAATAAGAATAATAATAATAATAATAATAATTACGGTCACCAGTTTGTAATGGTCGAGAGCATATCCTGCTCATCAGGACTAAACTGTACGATATGAATCTACCAGGAGGAAGAAAACGGGATGGGGGGAGGAGAAAGGGGTGGAATGAGGGAGATGAAGAGGAAGACAAAGAGGGGACGTAGAAGAGGAAGACAAGGAGAAAGGTAAAACAGGAAACGGATATACGCTTCACATCGTGTGTATATACAAAAACAAGTACACACAAGCACAAACACACACACACAGAGAGAGAGAGAGAGAGAGAGAGAGAGAGAGAGAGAGAGAGAGAGAGAGAGAGAGAGAGAGAGAGAGAGAGAGAGAGAGAGAGAGAGAGACTCACTACTGACCAGCCCTATAACATCTTTCGCCACACCACAACTCCCTTAACACACACTCCATAATGGTTACTATCACGTACATTTGCGTGACCCCAGTTCACCCGGTACACACTTCCAGTACAGTCAGGTCCACTCAGTTATAATTTCGAGGAAAGCCATCGGGTTCCTTCCTGGAAACAACGGCCAGACCTGCACCTCCTGCAGGAGTAAGCGGGACGACCCAGCTCCTAGTAATGGCCACGGTATCCTCTCCCTCCTAGCTTACAAACTGTCGATGCTAATGGTTTGAATTAACGAAATACCTACGAGGCGATCGCTCCTGTGCCCGTGGGGGAAGACTACCTGATGTCTTTGCGTCACACGGTGAAGGGAATGTTCTAATCCACAACCTAGTAATGAAGCTAATATCACATTCCTCGTATGTCCTCTGACGAGTGCGTCTCTCTCTCTCTCTCAGACACACCTTCGCTGTAGCGAGCACCGCTCTCCAGTTCGCCTTGTTCGCCAAGACGTTAAAGATGCCTGACCGAAGTAATGCGGGCTAAGCCATCTTGACACGCCCTCTGCTTTCTGGGATTTGGCATAACCCGGGACGATGATGAGGGGAGGAGGAGGAGGAAGAGAGGCAGGTATGTTTGTGACGAGAGAGAGAGAGCATCATCTGTCACACTCGTGCCTTGGAATCTCTTTCCTCCCGTCTCTCGTCGAGGCTGAGAGGCTGTTATGTCGTCTTCTCCTCATGATCGGAGGAGCAGCCAGCTAGAGTGACAACGTCTGGTTATCTTACAATCTCCTCCTCCCATCCATCCCCTGGCTGGCTCAGCTGACGCTACTACTACAACCACCGTGGGTATCACTTTCCCCCCGGTCTTGAAAGATGCCGAAATCTGATCCGACGACACATGATAATGTCGCCCGCCCGCCCACACACACACACACACACACACACACACACACACACACACACACACACGACGCCCTGGTACCACCTCTGGTACCGCGTAAGTGGTGACAATATGAGGCCCTGGTATGTCTTCCAGCCGAGAGCCAATACGAGACGCAAGACCTGGGGACCAGCACCTCGACCTGGGGGACGCCGTAGAGCATTTTACATTGGCAGTATCTCGTTCTTATCTGAACCGACGACTACACTTTGCCACCTTCTCCTCAGCGAGTTTAAAGTTTCAGGAAGAGGCAACTGTTGCCTCATTCTCTTTTCTTTTCCGCTGAAGGTAAGGTCGTCTGGCACTAACACTTCAAGGTCTTTCACAGCGTCCAATCTTGACTCGACGGCGTCTGTTGTCCATCCGGCATTGTGACCTGTTCTCGATTTCTTCCTCGTCCCCATACACAGGAGGAGTGGCGCGCGACTCTACCCCTACCAACGAACATGGTGTTACCAGTGGCTCGTAAAAGCACTTGGCAAGCTATATCAGCGTCCTCTACGTACGAGACATTAGAACTTATTCGTGCACTATGTGCAGAAGATGATACGAATCTGTGATCCGTGTTTACGTCAGATATATCAATGGGGAGCAAACGGGACGCACACACAGTTTCCTGAAGGAGGGAACTGTTTCTTTTTACCGTGGGGGAAGTAGATGTAGCCGGATATACAACTACGTGTCGTAGTCTGTTATTCAGAAAGTCCATCTCCCATTTTCTTCCCGATTTATTCCTATGTTGCGGATGTTCATGCGTTGCGACACCAAGGTCTCATTTATCAAACGCTTTTCGGCAGAAATCAGCGTATATCACGTCAACATGTTCTCTTCTTCTCCATCGCCTCTACGACCTCAGCACGGTGGCCAGGACAGAGAGAAAAATTGCAAGATCCTCACCACCGTGGAATCACGCTGTCCCGCTTATGTACCTCGCCCCGGTCTTATATTCACCCACTCAAACCTCCAGACTCCCTCAGAGATTTGTAGCAACGTGTGATGAGGGCAGCGCTATCATCCCGCAAGGTCGTCAGCACTGCCCTCCACGCTAGCAATCGGTGAGCAACACTGAGGTCCCTGGGTTATAAGTGCTCGGGGGAGGCTACCTGGTCTCTTCAGGATGACGGAGCACCAAGGGTTAGTGTGTGTGTGTGTGTGTGTGTGTGTGTGTGTGTGTGTGTGTGTGTTCTGCCGTAAGGGTGAGAAGAGGGGGGAGGAGGGGCCCCTGGGCCGAACACTGCACTGGTCTAACAGGTGTGAGCGGCACCGCCGCCAGGAGCAGGGCTGACCAGGTTACTTGGGATTGTCTTGCTTCTTGGAAACCTTCCATCCTTGTGTTCCCTCCTGGGCTTCTGTGAGAACCAGCCCGTCCCGTACACAAGGGTTATTGAGAGTCCCATCACGTTTTGAATTCATCATCAAGTTGAGATGTTCCTTCTGGTGACTGATAATAGTCCCAAGATCACAGTCCTCCAATTTCTAAATGCTACGAAGTTTTAAGAGTCGAGACGTGTGTGAGGAATACCTTTGCTTCCAGAGATAAGCTGCCATGATCGCGAGGCCAGGCCACAGGTGCTTCAGCGGGCGTGGACCTCACCTCTTGCAAGCGTCATCCATCACCAGAGTTGGTGATGGTCTCAACTATATAACCTTACCCCCACCACTCAGTGTGTCTCCTGTGAGCCTCCAGGCGATTCTCTGTTGTCGTGGATAAGGATCGAGTCACCTGGGGAGAGAGAGAGAGAGAGAGAGAGAGAGAGAGAGAGAGAGAGAGAGAGAGAGAAGGGGGGGGGGGGGAGACACTGGGAGACACAGGTCTGGGTATCGGTGTCCTCTTCATCTGTTCTGGGCAGCAACGTACATTTATCTTCCGTCTCTTTAAACGACTCTCTGTCAAATTTATAGTCTTCCTCTGATGTCGCATCCAACGCACCTGGTCTTCCCCTGGTCTGTGACGAGCATCTGTCAGTTGTGAGTTCCCTCGGCGGCTTAAGTCGGATAAAAACGATTCGATGCTTCTGAAGCGCATCCTACGCGATCCCCGGCTCCACTTTAGTGTCCGGTGCGTATCATAAGCTAACGTTCCGCTTGAATATTTCGAAGCTTCGCCACACCGGAGCCTCGGAAAAACCGGGAAGAATGGACATACTCTTTTACATCATACATAATCAATACCTGATCAATATTCAAACACTGCTGATAGATGGATGGCTACGAGGCTCGCTGGGAGGCAAGCAAAGTCTCCTACAAGGCTCGCCACCACAGCCGCCCCCCAGACCTCAGTATGGGGCCGAGCTGCAGAGATAATCCTGTGCTGGAGCAGGTTCGCGACAGCCCAGAGGCCACCATAACCACTGTAGACCGGTTGGCCAGGTACACTTATGAGAAACTTGCCCAAGGTTTTCTCCCGTGTTTCAGCAGCTTGTACAAAGGCTTATCTTGTATGTCTGAACAGATTTTTTTTTCTCTCTCGTTGTTTCAATGGTTTGCGCAGTGGCTTTCTTGGGTCTTTCGACGGTCAGTCTAGAAGCTTCTTTTTATCTGTACGTCTGAAGAGCTTTTTCTTGTGTTTTCATCAACAGCTTTCTTGTACACGTCTCTCAACAGCCAGTCCAAAGGCTATCTAGTCTGTTTCAACAGCTTGTACAAGGATTTCTTACACCTTCAACAGCTTGCCAAAAGCTTTTTACGTACGTTTGACCAGCTTCCTCCACAGTGTTTCTTAAAAGGAGCGAAGTGTGAAGTCCTACTAGCTGGCCTGCTCCAGACTTAGGCCTCTAACCCCCATCATCTGCACCTCCCCTTCACCCACCGTGCACATCGCAACTGTATCCTCAACCACAGCTATATCGTCTGGTGGCAGCTGTGGGGAACACATCTCCGTGCGTCTTCCACCTCACACCTCTATGTGCGTGCGATCCAGCGACCAGCGGGCGTCTGGAAGTTCCTCAAGTGGTCCATACGTTTACACAGATGACTGAGTCACTGTCGCTCAAGTCCCCTGTACACCTCAGCTAGGGTACGTTCACCTGCGTTAAAGGGGTATTGTTCCCACCCAATACTCAACCCTCTGGATCAAGGTGCTCTAGAATGACTGAAACTGCATTCTTACACACCGTTCCAGGGGGTTAGTGGCTCTCTTGCTCGCACAGTACCACAGGCTAACCTTGGTTACGACCACACACCACTACCCCTTTCCCTCCCCGGCTGTTCTCCTGGGAAGAGGGGGCCGCTTCTGGGCCGCTACAGCTGGATGGGATATGCGAGATGGTGTCTACAGCACCGGGTTTATGAGACAGTACGTGTGGGACGGGGGCTGGCGGTGTAGATCATCTGGGACGAGTCACTCGGGATGTCTTCGCGGGATGAGTTCTCCGGCCGCTGCTGTAGTTTCCTCCTGGCTGAGTGTGGCTGCCTCCACGGTCGCATGATATACCACGTGCAAAAACATCAACACAGGTAATCAATCTTCCTTAGGGGCAGAGCCTGAACACGCGTATCATCCCGAGATTAAAACTTCTTGACACAACTCTTTCTTCTGCGTAGGAGGAGGAAGAAAGGGGGGGCAAAAAAAAAACGCAGGGGAAAAAGAAAACGCACTCCAGATAAGTTTTTGACCGAGTGTTGGAGGGTAAAAAAAAAGACGTAAAACAAGAGTTGAACATGGACGTACATCTGGGCGATCGCTTGCGTCTTTCCTACCATCTCGATCAACAACTCCAACAACACAGTGAGAAGTGCAACTGGTGCTGACTGTATACACTGAGGCTTCGTGAGGCTCCCCACCACAGACGTGACCACGGGAGTGACACAACATTACCACAGAGGCAAGAAGAAACTGGGCCTTGTTGGCGGGATCAATAATAATCTAACAGTAAGGATCCAACACACGTACAGTTAACCGTACGTACACGACCATAAGACCCCGTGTTTGTGCGGTAGAGGGCGCTGTTCTCCAGACGATGCACTGCACGTAAACATGTCTAGCCGATCCTCATACCCACACAACAACACAATAATGAACCTACTCACTGAAAACGAAGAACGGATCATCACCAATGCGTGAGGATGGTCCAAGATGATTGTCCACGGAGGCCTCACACTGAGCCAACCACAAATGTAATGGTATAAACACAGACCTCTCTCCCTGGGCCTCCCTGCATCACACACACACACACACACACACACACACACACACACACACAGAACAAGACTCAGTGCGCCTCCTCTGTACCAGCGAGCATCCCACGGACCACTTGGGCATGCCCTACACGACAAACTAACGGGTAAAAACCACAACTACTTTCTTCCTGCCCGGTACAGTACCGGGAGGCTGATGATCACAAGGCCGGACGGGCGAGGGGTTTCCTCCCCACCCCAAACGAACAGACACCAAGGTGTTCTCTAAATAACACAGGCATGGTTCTCAAACCTATACCCACGTAAGTCAGCGTGTTGTACTCGATATCGAGGCGTTCTCTAGCCAAGGAGGAACCAAATCCCCCAAGTAACACGACGTAGACAACAAGAATTTGATGGTAAGTGGAGGTAAACCATGGGGGCTGCTGGTCAGTGACCCACGCGTCCTCGCTCGTCATGCCGACCGCTTCCACCACCACGACCACCACCACATCAACACGAGTAATAATCTGCAATTCCACCGCACAACACAGCCATCCTCAGGAGTCCCGACCCTTCCCAAGCCACCCTTCCACACCCCCACACCTCACACCAATCCCCTCCACCCCTACACCGCACGCCAACCCTCCCTGCAATTTCCACCAGCACTCTCTTCTCCACCCCATCTCTCTCTCTCTCTCTCTCTCTCTCTCTCTCTCTCTCTCTCTCTCTCTCTCTCTCTCTCTCTCTCTCTCTCTCTCTCTATCCCCCGACGCACGAAGCCTCACCACAAACTCTTATTTGTTGAAGATAAAGATCGTATGCGGGACGACATAATGCTCTCCCCCCAAAATACAACGACTCGACACACACAGACAGACAGACAGACACACACACACACACACACACACACACACACACACACACACACACACACACGTCAACATCTTGAGGGAGGGGGTATACGTACGCCTCGTCAGTCCTCGCCAACACCTGGGGATCTCTCGAGCGACTGATAAAATCGAAGCTGGGTTGGGGTATGAAAATCCCTCCCCTCCTCCTCCTCCTCCTGCCCCTCACGAACGAAGCTTCTCACGGTAATGCTGAGGGAGACGACCATTCCACACCCCCACACCCCCACCCTCGGCCACGTAAATACCACAGCTTGAGAACATGATTGAGGTGCCACTTGCCCTCCGCTCGACCGCATGAATGCCCCGGCAAAGAGTCTGTGTATTCAGTTACCACCTCCGACCGCTCTCTCGTGGCGACAACCCCCCCCCACCCGTGACGCCCAGGGCACCGCGCGTCCCACCACCCACTGCTCTTCGACACCCAAGGCACCGAACTAAGAGTGCCACACACACAGTCGACCCCCCCGGCATCCTCGATCACCAGTCTGGTGTGGGTGGACCTTACATACGGTCTGTGCTTTCCACTCTCCCTCCGCAGACTGCTGGGACCTTACCTGACGATGGGCTCGAGGGGTCGTCTGCTCCCCCCACAGCTGGGTCTGCGTCTCGGGGGTCTTCTGCTCCCCCCACAGCTGGGTCTGCGTCTCGGGGGTCTTCTGCTCCCCCCACAACTGGGTCTGCGTCTCGGGGGTCTTCTGCCTCCCCACAGCTGGGTCTGCGTCTCGGGGGTCTTCTGGCTCCCCACAGCTGGGTCTGCGTCCCAGCTGCCGAGTCGGGTCGCTGATCGGTCAAGCCGTCGCGACGGTGGCCGGGACGGGCAGCCCACGCTAACACACCCTGGCAAGTGTGGTACACCGTGGAGATGTCTGTCCAGGTCCTTTCTAAATTCCTTCAAGGAACCCCCCATCCCACACACACACACACACACACACACACACACACACACACACACAGAGCTGGCTTACCCATCCTCCATCACATACCGTTTACCAGAGAGACTCGTACATCACTCTGGCTTTCGCCAGTCACTAATAACTTGACTCTCGCCAATCAACTATGGGTTCCCCCTCCTCCTCCTCCCCCTCCTCCTCCTCCTCCCCCTCCCCCTCCTCCTCCTCCTCCTACCCCTCCTCCTCCTCCTACCCCTCCTCCTCCTCCTCCCCCTCCTCCTCCTCCTCCTCCTACCCCTCCTCCTCCTCCTACCCCTCCTCCTCCTCCTCCCCCTCCCCCTCCTCCTCCTCCTCCTACCCCTCCTCCTCCTCCTCCCCCCTCCTCCTCCTCCTCCTCCTCCTCCTCCTCCTCCTCTCTTTCCCTGGGCAATCATACTTTCCGTTGCTCCACTGGCCACTGTGTCAGCTAGCCCACGACCACCCCTGTCATCTACCTGCTGGGACTTCTGGTTCAGCTTTTCGTTCGTTCCCCACAACAGAGTTGTCTACCCCAAACAAAGTCATCTACACCAAAGAAGGTTGTCTACACCAAACAGGGCTGTCTACACCAAAGCTGTCTACACTAACGTTGTCTAAACCAGAGTTGTCTACACTAACGTTGTCTAAACCAGAGTTGTCTAAACCAAACAGGGTTGTCTACACCAGAGGTGTCTACATCAAACAGGGTCGTCTACACCAAAGTTGTCTATACAAAACAGGGTTGTCTACACCAAACAGGGTTGTCTACACCAAACAGGGTTGTCTACACCAAACAGGGTTGTCTACATCAGAGACGTCTGCACCAGAGTTGTCTACACCTACACCAAACAAAGTTGTCTACATCAAACAGAGATGTCTGCACCAGAGTTGTCTACACCAAACAAAGTTGTCTGCACCGAACAGTGTTGTCTACACCAGAGTTGTCTACACCAAACAGAGTTGTCTGCCCGGATTTTCTTTTCTTTTAGCTTTAACGACGCCAGCGACTATTGCCAGGAATAATAAAGAGCGCCCCGCTTGACTGCCGAGCGGTTCGTGACGCGACGATATATGACATAGCCAGACACACGTCATATCCAGTACCTTCCAATATTTACCTAAAATACCATTTTTTTCTCTCCTTTCTTGTGGAAACAAGGAAACATGTGGTCTGTAGGAGGAAGACTGGCCTTCCTGTACAGATGCCGAGGAGTCGTGATTGCGTATTTTAACGGCCTTTTTGAGATTAGGAGCGACATGACAGCTTCCTCCCAGACCCAGCTGTGAGGGGCGGAAGACCTCCAAAAACCATCGTAAGGTTAGGTGCCACATACCAGCTGTGGGGGGGTGGGGGCGAAGAAGACCTCCAAAAACCATCGTAAGGTTAGGTGCCACATACCAGCTGTGGGGGGAGGGGGGCGAAGAAGACCTCCAAAAACCATCGTAAGGTTAGGTGCCAGATACCAGCTGTGGTGGGGGCAGGGTGGGGGGGCAGGGCGGAAGAAGACCTCCGAAACCACTGTGAGGTACGGTTAGGCCTGAGAGAGAGAGAGAGAGAGAGAGAGAGAGAGAGAGAGAGAGAGAGAGAGAGAGAGAGAGAGAGAGAGAGAGAGAGAGAGAGAGTATGGAGCTGGGGAGGAAGAGCTGCCCACGTGCAACGTGAGGAAGGCACGGTATACAAAAGTCATCCACAAGATCCCTAGACCACGTGAGAGACATGAGCAGCATCTCCCCTGGCTGCTGCTCCTCCTCCTCCTCGAACCGACACGCAGACCCCACACCCGCCTGGCACCCCCAGGGCGGCGGTGATGAGGGTCTGTCTGTGCCAGGCCATGACTCTCCCCACAACCTCTTTATGTACGACCATGATGCTCGACCAGTGCACCACGCCACCACCACCACGCCGCCACAACCACGCCACCACCACCACGCCGCCACAACAACGCCACCACCACCACGCCGCCACAACCAGGCCTCACGCCGACGCTGGACGCCTCATGATGGCAGGCAGGGCGAGAAAAATCAGGACGGACGTGAAGTCAAATATCATATGCGCCGTTCGCCATGACGAAGCCACTAATACATGCACGGACATACACCCACAAGCACCGTAGGGACTCCCACACCCACACACACACACCCACACACACACACACACACACGTGACCTACGTGTTCGCAGAGCCTCACGTGAGAAGGGTCGTGATGGAGGCGGACTTGTGTTTTGGTCAACGTCCAAATGGCCTTCGAAAACGCTCGAGTTATGAGACGCCGAGGAAGACATAACATGCTGGGCCTCCATCCCTGAGCTGCGACGTGTCGCAAGTCTGGCCACCTCCTCCCAGGGAGGTGGGCCTCCATCCCTGAGCTGCGACGTGTCGCAAGTCTGGCCACCTCCTCCCAGGGAGGTGGGCCTCCATCCCTGAGCTGCGACGTGTCGCAAGAGTTACGTAGGTCACCTCAGCAGGGAGGTCATCACACACACACACACCACCGGTGGAGAGGACCCAGACGAGCGCAACAGGAACGAAAGAACAAAGATAAAGAAGAGAAGTCAAGAGACTGACGCCTGACCACTCCGGAGGGAGGGAAAATGACCGGGGTACATACAACACAACGATGATAAACACACACGAATTCTTCTGAGAGGTCATGACTACGCTCACACTGACCCACCAGTTCCAGGAAGCCATGCGAGATACCAGAACAGGAGAGGACATGACTGGTGGAAGTGAGGCAAGAGAAGCAAGCCCCGGGGACGGACCTGAGGAAGCATTTCCTCAGACACACACACACATACACGGTCGTGCACACGTGCAACAACACTGAGACAAGAAGAAATGCGTGACAGGGCAACGCTGGAATATTCCGAGGCCCATCCATCAGTCATGCACAGACAAGCTGACGAGGACGCAAGAATGCAGAGCTCCCTCCTTCGCATGTTCAGACAGGTAAAGATGGAGAAACACACACACACACACACACACACACACACACACACACACACACACACACACACACAAGCCATCCATACATTATTCGAGATAAAAGAACCCATTCTGAGCCCCGCCCTCCGCTGACATACAAGCCAATAAAGACTTGGTTGGCGGTGGTGGAGGGGGAGGAAGGAAGGCAGGAACATGTCGTGTTGCAGACCTGCTGGCGAGCCGTCCAAACGTACCCAGTAGTAGTAAAGTGGAGGATAAGCCCGAGACGTAACCTATCCCGTGGACCTGGATGGCGGAGAGAGAGAGAGAGAGAGAGAGAGAGAGAGAGAGAGAGAGAGAGAGAGAGAGAGAAGGGGAGTGAGAGTGTGAGGTCCGGACGGAGTGAGAGTCCCGCCAGGGGGTTAGGGTCACGGCCGGAACTGGTGGGCCATAGTGGGTCGCCTTACGAGGGAGGGCGACGAGCGATGCTCCGCAGGGGCGAGCCGGGGGTACGCCTCCACCTGGGCTACACGAGTGAAGGGGGATATGTGCGTGTACTTTCTACCCCAGGTTTTTCTCCCAGTGGCCTTGATCCACATAGAGGGGGAGGGAAAAAAAGCCCTTGCATGCCTGGCAAGCACGGTGTCTGTACGAGAGGAACGCCAGCGTACCCTAACCTTCACCTCAGTCACGACGGCTTTATACAAGCAATCCTGGACCAGGCCACCACACACTGGGGACGTCCTGGCCACCACACACTGGGGACGTCCTGGCCACCACACACTGGGGACGTCCTGGGCCAGGCCACCACACACTGGGGACGTCCTGGTCCAGGCCACCACACACTGGGGACGTCCTGGGCCTGGCCACCACACACTGGGGACGTCCTGGGCCTGGCCACCACACACTGGGGACGTCCTGGCCACCACACACTGGGGACGTCCTGGTCCAGGCCACCACACACTGGGGACGTCCTGGGCCTGGCCACCACACACTGGGGACGTCCTGGGCCTGGCCACCACACACTGGGGACGTCCTGGGCCTGGCCACCACACACTGGGGACGTCCTGGGCCAGGCCACCACACACTGGGGACGTCCTGGGCCTGGCCACCACACACTGGGGACGTCCTGGGCCTGGCCACCACACACTGGGGACGTCCTGGGCCTGGCCACCACACACTGGGGACGTCCTGGCCTGGCCACCACACACTGGGGACGTCCTGGGCCTGGCCACCACACACTGGGGACGTCCTGGGCCAGGCCACCACACACTGGGGACGTCCTGGGCCTGGCCACCACACACTGGGGACGTCCTGGGCCTGGCCACCACACACTGGGGACGTCCTGGGCCTGGCCAACACACACTGGAGACGTCCTGGGCTGGCCAACACACACTGGGGACGTCCTGGGCCTGGCCACCACACACTGGGGATGTCCTGGCCTGGCCACCACACACTGGGGACATCCTGGGCCTGGCCACCACACACTGGGGACGTCCTGGGCCTGGCCACCACACACTGGGGACGTCCTGGGCCTGGCCACCACACACTGGGGACGTCCTGGGCCTGGCCACCACACACTGGGGACATCCTGGGCCTGGCCACCACACACTGGGGACGTCCTGGGCCTGGCCACCACACACTGGGGACGTCCTGGGCCTGGCCACCACACACTGGGGACATCCTGGGCCAGGCCACCACACACTGGGGACGTCCTGGGCCTGGCCACCACACACTGGGGACATCCTGGGCCAGGCCACCACACACTGGGGACGTCCTGGGCCTGGCCTGTGCTTGCCAAAAAGGATCCACGTAGCCGGGGTGTTGGCCTCCACACACATACAATGAGGAGGTTTCTTTCCTGCCACACTAAATCCAGTGCATTCCACGGCTCAGGCCATGCACCACAGTGGGGTTCGAACCACACCAGGAGAACCAGCCGCTCACCACGTCTCAACGCCGAGCATCACACACCCCTCTCTCTCACCGTGCACACCACAACAACGTCAACTACCCACAGTACAACGGCCAGGAGCCACGCCCCGACAACGTCGTGTTGCGACGCCCGAGGTGAGAAGACAACGGTACTGAAGCACAACTGTGTTGCGTCACCGGTACCAAGCCACAGACGCACCACAAGCACAACTGTGTTGCGTCACCGGTACCAAGCCACAGACGCACCACAAGCACAACTGTGTTGCGTCACCGGTACCAAGCCACAGACGCACCACAAGCACAACTGTGTTGCGTCACCGGTACCAAGCCACAGACGCACCACAAGCACAACTGTGTTGCGTCACCGGTACCAAGCCACAGATGCACCACAAGTACAATTGTGTTGCGTCAACGGTACCAAGCCACAGATGCACAACAAGTACAACTGTGTTGCGTCGAACACACTTCACCAGTGGCACTTTGGTTCTCCCCTCCCACATGGCCACCAGCCCCATCCCCTCCTCACCTCCTCCAATCCCCTCCTTAAAACCCCTACCCCCTTCCCACATGCTCCCTGGGACACCCCTGCGTCCCCCACGCTCCCAAGGTCCCATACAGACCATTCCCACGCACAGCTGCTTCCTTTACAGTGAGTAACGGATGAATAACGCAGCCTCCAGACCTTTACATACCTCGAGATGTCTTGCCACACACCACCTACACCAGCCCCGTGTTCCAGGAAACATTAGTACCACAGGACCCTCTGTCCCGTGCCTCCTGGTTACCAGGAAACACTAGTACCACACCAGTCCTGTGTCCCGTGCCTCCTGGTTACCAGGAAACACTAGTACCACACCAGTCCTGTGTCCCGTGCCTCCTGGTTACCAGGAAACACTAGTACCACACCAGTCCTGTGTCCCGTGCCTCCTGGTTACCAGGAAACACTAGTACCACACCAGTCCTGTGTCCCGTGCCTCCTGGTCACCAGGAAACACCAGCTCTAGCGTTTCTGGTTCCTGGTCACTAGGAAATACTTGTACCACGCCAGTCCTGTGTTCCTGCCCCCTTCCCTGGTCACCACGCCGTTAACTCGTACTAAAAAGATCCAACCCTCTCGCCCGGTCCTTGTATCAAACCTTCAGCCAAGCACAAAAACCTTTGCGGGGCCTTTCCCTCTTTTTCGAGGCGGTGGTACCACATCGAGGGGTCGCCAAGAAACCTCCCCCTCGACCCACTGTCCCCCGGGTTCTCAGCAGGTGGACGACGGACGGACCTGGTGACTGAACAATTCAACCCAAGAAAGAAATCCCACCTGCACATCACGCCAGTAGATAGTGTACGGAGCATCACGGCAGGGAAGGGTTATATATGGTGACCTGCCCCACACTCAAGGGCTGATGGCCTACCCCCCATGATTCATCACCCATGGGGCAGTGGCTGGAGTCCTACCCCCATGATTCATCACCCATGGGGCAGTGGCTGGAGTCCTACCCCATTATTCATCACCCATGGGGCAGTGGCTGGAGTCCTACCCCATGATTCATCACCCATGGGGCAGCGGGTGAGGAACTTCCCTGTGGACCGTGTCGTTCCATACCCAAAAGTAAAATTTCGAATCACAACAGAAAGGCCTGTGTTTTCGTCAACACCTACGACGTCTCTCAGGGATCCCACACCGTCGGTACACACACTAGCAGAGCCCGCAATATGACCAGCAACGCGGAGCACCATTCCACCACAGCAACCCATCGCAAACGCTCGTGTAAGACACGACTGAACCCGCCAGAGGGAGGAACGCCTCACAACCACCAGTGAAAACACTGGAGGGCGCCGGGAAACAGGGGAAAAGTACCCTGAAGGGCGTTGTATTATTCGCTGCGACTAACTGAGGGTCGAACCATGTGTACCCCAGGCTGCCTTTGGTAGGGATAAAGTGGCGTCCCGGTGTGTGCCCTTCAGTGGTGAGGACGTATGGAGTTCGAAGTGTGGAGGCGGGTGGCGGGCTGGCTGGCTGGGTGAGGGTTCGACAGATGAATGTTGAGACGGGTGGTCGGTCGGTCGGTCGGTCGGTGCCTTAACCAGGCCCCCTGGGCGGCCATAACAACCTCCGACACCCGACACCACTGCCCCTCTTTCTCTCTCTCTCTCTCTCTCTCTCTCTCTCTCTCTCTCTCTCTCTCTCTCTCTCTCTCTCTCTCTCGACGTCCTGGAGCATCACACTGAGTCGTCCAGGCCAGACCTGCAATACAGCAGAGTCTGAGGCGTCCAGCGCCGACGCCCGGTATTTTGGTTGGTCAACTGTGAGGGGCAGACCCTCCCGAGCCAGGTCCTGCCTTACCAGCGACTTGCTTTCCCTAGCTTCTGGTAACCCCCCCCCTCATGATCCACCAGCCTGTTGTTGGCGGTGCTTCCCGCAGGGGGCTGAGCACCCCCTCCACACGGGGGGAACCCCCTGAGGCACTGCAACGACCTTCGTCGTGTTAAATGCTGCACGATCATTATCGTCCAATTATCCTGATGCAGGTCGGCACACTTAGCTAAAACTGCCCGTTCCTCCGTAATGGAACCGAAGCCATTACGGGAGGGTTCTGGCTCAGCAACAGCCTCCTAAGCCCTGATGTTCATACCCCACACATTCTCGCAGACGCCAACACCACAACCTGTGCATACACGCGCGCGGACACAACCCACAACCCATGTGTACGTTGGATGGTCTCCCATATCTTGAACGGGGTTTGCTGAATACCTGATGAAGGCTTAGGAGGGGGTCTTCTTCCCCTGTAGCGCAGACAGGGACCATGGCTGTTAGGATGAGTCGTTATATGGTTCCAATAAGAGAGTCAGCAAACACCTTGATGTTGTTATCGCCCTAACACAAGCTGGGCTACAAATAGTTATAAGAGTTTACCCCTCCTGCTGACGACAAAACACAACCAATGCAAACTTTGCCGATAAAGCTACTCCACACACACACACACACACACACACACACACACACACACACACACACACACACACACACACACACACATACACACACTTGAAAAGTATCCTAACTTTGCCAAT
Source organism: Panulirus ornatus (assembly GCF_036320965.1). Classification (NCBI taxonomy): domain Eukaryota; kingdom Metazoa; phylum Arthropoda; class Malacostraca; order Decapoda; family Palinuridae; genus Panulirus; species Panulirus ornatus. The sequence goes on along the minus strand of NC_092289.1, from coordinate 3,154,409 downwards.
TGTAAATACTTTTCCCCATTATATACTTCACGGTTTAGCGTCGGAGTTAACGCTTCCCTCACCACAAAAAACTTGTTAAATAATTCAGACCACCGGTGCAGCACAGTCCTCGTAAAGACTTAATTTAACAAGTATCGTTAACTTCCAGTATAATAAGTGAGGCTCAGTCAGCGCCCTCCCCTCCATACCTTGCGTCGTGTATTGTGTGTCCCTCTCCATGTCTCTCGCGAGGGAGCCACGCGATGGGGGTGGGAGCGATGAACAGATGGATTCTCAGTTCCCGCGAAAAGAAAAAAAAAAAAAAGGCCCAGACAAAGTTGGTAATACTTGTGCACGACCCTTTTTAGACTTCTCCCACTAAACACTCCCTGAGTTTCTGGTCACCGTGTGGGAAAACTCTGGCACCAGAAGGCTTCGCATGTTCTCCCTCATTGTTTTCTATCACTTGTACTTACACTTCCCCACTCTGGCGGCAAGAGTTTTCACAGGGTCTTTCTACACCTGTCGCGGTGCCTACTGGGAAGTACTGTCAAGAGCAGGTTGGGTGGAAACTAATGTATCCCCTACGATCTTTCAATGTAAATTGTGATGTCCATTTCTTCTCCGTGAGCTCTTTAGTTGTACAGCGTCAGGGATGCGCATGACAGTGTCAATGTGGGCTGCGCATGATCTCCGCTATTCTGCCAGCGATCCGGGAGACTGTGCGCTTTGCAGAGCGGTTAGTAATACTTTTGACTTCTCTCGTTTTGACGGCTCGTACAACCCAGCCTGCCATCTTTTTGTTCCCAGATGTTTCTCCCTGCGTGACCCATCTCGGCACGTATTCCGGAAACGTGCACTCTTGTGGAGTGGTATTCTTGTTTCCAGACACTGTCGAGATGAAGGTTACACAAAGAGAAGACGGTAACATCTCAGCAAAACATCTCCCTGATGAGCGAGGGGGACAGCGGCGCCTATGTGGAGTGGTTCATCTTCTGGGGATGTGGCAAGACCCGAGTCTTCCCCATACACACGCACAGGTCTTTATTTTCTAGTCATATACACGGTGTCCTACAAAGGGCTCCCGGGGTTATAGTCATCAAATACAATGGCCTACGTTACCATACACTGTTTTCTACACTCAATATTACGGCGCGGAATCGCTCAAAGTTTCCGTGCGACGCGCTGAAACCAGATGACACCACCAACCACACAGCTTGCGAGGGAGCGATCCTCACAACACCTTTCACTCGCAGCGAGGAGAAAGCACAGCGCGTGTCGTGGGTGTAAAAAGACGCGCGGTTTACACACAGCGAAAGTGGACGGAGTTAGGGACTTGCGACAAGGAGTTAGAGCACAATCGCAAAGATTTATCTCGTAATCCACTGCCTCGGGGGCGGGGAGGAACTGAGCTGGATTTTAATCGGTCTGAGGTGTGCAAGAGCTGCTACCACGGGGATAAGACTTCACAGAAATTCCCGACTGACATTCAAAAAAGCTTTCTAAGTGTATGTGAATTCATCTACTTTATTTTTTTTTCTATCTGTTTATGCTTTTATAACTCTGGGTTATTAATAAATACTCTCTCTCTCTCTCTCTCTCTCTCTCTCTCTCTCTCTCTCTCTCTCTCTCTCTCTCTCTGTCCCTGTGCCTCCTGCAGCAGGCGTGGTCCTATGGCATCGAGGTGTGGGAGTGGCACATGCCTGGGGGCAGGAGGATGAGGAGGAGGAGGAGGAGGAGGAGGGGTGTGATGACATGATGACTACAAGTTCGCTTCTTACACACTTCAGTTACAGTTCCTTTCTCAGTGGGGTCTGTTGACGTGGGGGAGAGATCTGTTGACGTGGGGAAGAGATCTGTTGACGTGGGGGGCGGTAAACACACATCACTTGCCCATACACACACACACACACACATACACACACACACACACACACACACACACACACGGCCAACACTAGTCACTACATCCATACACTGAGGCACTGTACGAACGCCTGAGGGAGGGAGGGAGGGAGGTGTGCTGGCCGCCCCAACACCTCGCCTCACTTCGACCTGTGTCTCCCGGGGAGCGCCACCTCGACGGACTGGGGAGGAGCCGCCTGAAGATATCCTGACGCAGATGTGAGAGAGGGAGGCACGTGTTCTGTCCCCCAGGGGGAGAGTAAACACCACTGCCCACATCCAGGGGTATGTATATACATCCCTGAGGTGTAAACATGAGATGGCGCACAAGATATATGCTGGCACCTTTCCCCCCGACATGATGCCCCCACTATCTGACGAAGTGAGAGCCTTGGCCAAGGCACCTCACGTACCAGGCCACAGACTGCAGCGCGGACCACAGACATTAAAATGGCACGGGACATAACTGGATGTATGGAAATAAACAGTTACACATTCTCACTGGGCTAGTTACAGTGGGAGCTGACGGCCCCCACACACACACACACACACACACACACACACACACACACACACACACAGAGGGTCGGGAAGGTAGCTTTAAAAATGAAGAAGACAGGGGATTAACAATACATGGCGGGGAGGGTGGGATGAAGAAACAAAAAAAAGAAAGAAAAGAAACAAAGACAGATACATCGAGGACTGTACACCGCACTGAAGACCAACAACAACAACAAACACACACACACACATAGATAGATAGATAGAGAGAGAGAGAGAGAGAGAGAGAGAGAGAGAGAGAGAGAGAGAGAGAGAGAGAGAGAGGGGGGGGGGGGCAAATAAAGACAGGGAGGAATCGAAGGCCAGCGAGAGAGAGAGAGAGAGAGAGAGAGAGAGAGAGAGAGAGAGAGAGAGAGAGAGAGAGAGAGAGAGAGAGAGAGAGCAAAACCCGGGCAGACCGAACAGATGTAAGGGAGAGGGGAAGGGGGGGTTGGGGGTCGTCAGGAAGCATGGACCATTAGCCTGAGTCGTCCACCTCACGTCTTCCACAGAGACGCGATCTTCCACCTCACCATCCA